>NC_045976.1:37665487-37965487 GCF_010909765.2 Amblyraja radiata | reverse complement strand
GGTGAGGTACTGAGCCATCTTAGGTCCTACTTCAGCACGAACCTCTTGCAGAATGATCAGGTGAATGCTACCAGGATTCAAGTGCTCCTGTTCCCCTTGCCTCTGATATTTCCCTTTGTTTAAAGCCCCCCCCCACCCCCACCATCCCCCACTGTTTCTTAATAGGATTGCCATTTTAACATTGCTTTGGATGCAATTACTAGCACTGCTTAGACATTGCTTAATCTTGCAAATATGCTCCAATGTTCTCGGGGTGCTTGCCAAACCATTTCGTTCTTACTCAATCCATTCCTCAGATCTATTCCTCTCAGTCATGCTTAACTCATTGCCTTCCTCAGGCAATCCAACAGTCTTCGATGATCACTATTGCCAATCTATCCCCTTTCTATCTCATCTACTCTTGTGACATCAATCCTGATGAGCCCACTCAGAAGAGGCATGTATGATACATTGAGATTAACATTCACTCGTCCCAGCTCAATTGAGTGCAGGCTGAACATTAAATAACCCCTTGAGTAAATAACCCCGAAATTGTGTTCAGAACTCCTGTCGTGACCTCACCAGCAGCATAATCGAGGACGGGTCGCACCCAGGCCACTCCCTCTTCTCCCCTCTCCCATCCGGCAAGAGGTACAGAAGTGTGAAAACGCACACCTCCATATTCAGGGACAGTTTCTTCCCAGCTGTTATCAGGCAACGAAACCCATCCTACCGCAACCGGAGAGCAATCCTGAATTACCAACCACCTCACTGGTGACCCTCGAACCATCCTTGATCGGACTTTACTGGTTTACTTTGCACTAAATGTCATTCCCTTATCATGTATCTACAGTGTACTTTGTAAATGGCTGTTGGTGGTGGACACAGATACAACAGTGGGATTTAAGATGCTTTTAGATAGGCATGGGTAAATGCAGAAAATAGAGGGATATCGATCAAGTGCAGCCTGATTATCCTGCAATCGTGTTCGACACAGACATTGTGGACCGATGGGCCGGTCCTGCTCTATGTTCTACAGTATATTCTAATTGCTTGATTGTATATCTTGGAAATATTCATCACCTTGAGTAGTATGAAGATGTTGAATTTCTTTCCAGGTCAAAAGACATATAACTAGACTATGTGGGACCCATTGGGTCCCTCTCACACGGGAGGCCGGATCCCCCAACGCAACCCGTTCCCCCAACACAATATTCCACCACTCACCCATAGCCCCCAACTGCGCAGGCGCGGCTCATTTCCCCTCAATCGAAGCACTCTATCCCCCTCCTCTTCGCCCTCCCTCTTCTTTCCCCTCTCCTCCTCCCCATCCCAAATCCCTCCCTCTCCTTTCCCCTACCCACAGTCATTCCCTCCCTCCTTCCATAACTCCTCTCCCCTACCTACCCCCTCCTATCCCTCTATCCCCCTCTTCCCACATTCTCCCTCCTCACCTTCCCCATTTTCCCCTCCCTCTCCCTCCCTACCACCTCCTCTCCCTCAATTTCCCCACTCTCCCTCCTCACCTCCCCAGGATTGCCGCTCCTCTGACCGGAGGCCACGCCGGGCAACGCCGGGCAGAGGCAGGCGCTAACGGTGACTGATAGCGGACGTGGCCAATCAGTGCACCGATGGTGCAGGAAGGGGCGTCGCCATCCCTATAGGAGGAGGGGGAGGAGGAGGAGGACTCAACCAACACCAATCACCATCAGGGGCACTGAGGTGGAGGTGGTCGCCTACCACAGGTACCTTGGTGTGCAGCTTGACAGTGAGCTGGACTGGAAGAGTCATATGGAGGCGGTGTACAGGAAGGGACAAAGTCGACTGTATTTTTTAAGGAGGCTAAGGTCATTCAACATCTGCCAACCCCTGCTGTGCAGTGTCTACCATTCAGTGGTGGCCAGTGCTCTGTTTTTTGCTGTGGCCTGTTGGGGAGAAGGCGCCCGCATAGCGGACAAAAACAGACTGGACAAGCAGATCAGGAAGGCCGGCTCAGTGGTCGGCGCTGAGCAACTAACGGTCCAGCAGGTGGCAGAGGCCAGAACTCTGAACAAACTGGGTTCATTAATGACCAACCCCACTCACCCACTCCACGCCCTGACGGTGATCAAGAGCAGCACCTTCAGTCAGAGATTGATTGCACCAATGTGCAAAACTGAGAGATATAGGAAGTCTTGTATACCAGCTGCTATAAGGTTTTACAATGCACAAAAATAACTTTGCACTTTTTTAGTATTCATTCATTGTATTTTAACTTATTAAGTATGGAAGCTATCTGAGGAAATGTGTGGTGTTATGTCTGTCTTGAAGCTGTTGTGGCACTGTAATTTCCTGTAAAGGATTATTAAAGGATCTATCTATCTATCTATCTATCTATCTATCTATCTATCTATCTATCTATCTATCTATCTATCTATCTATCTATCTATCTATCTATCTATCTATCTATCTATCTATCGTGACTGACAGGAGAGGAGACCAATCTGCGCATGCGCGGTTTTTACGATTTTAAAACCTTAGTAACTTTTGAAATATACAACCGATCAGAACAAAACTTGGTGCATGGTAAGTAAGGTGGCGAAATATTGTAGCGCTATCTTGTACTGCTTATGTGCAGATGTTAAAACAACACAAACTGGAAGATAACAAGATGAGAGTTTTCGTCAAGTATATATAGATAGATTAGATAGATATGTCTTGTAGCCCCTGTTGAGATCAGGTCCTTCCATCATTGTCACTCATCTTTTCTATCATTTCAAGTTCTCCTTTTCCACTTCTTTGGTCAGAGGCTGGTGAATCTGTGGAATTCATTGATAATGTCCAGTGAAGCCAGATTATAGATAGTCCTAGCTTCTCCAGTGAGGTGGATGGAAACACAGCACTGCTCTCTGATGGTGAGAGGAGTAGGCAGGAGAATGGGGTTAAGAGGGAGAGATACATCAAGCATGATTGAATGGCGGAGTAGACGATGGGCCGAATGGCCTAATTCTGCTCCTATCACTTTTGAAGGACGGTTCAGTTGCCTGGAGCATGAACGACTTGCAGCGAGTCTCTGAGCTCTCAGAAACGCTAGCTTTCTCTGTGTACCACAGCTGGGTAACCACACATCAACCTGGATCTCAATGGCTGGACAGGTTGAAGAGGTCCCCCAGCCATGGGCTGTTTAAGGCTGCTTCCTTTCGAAGTAATTCAAAAGCAGGATGGACACAAAAAGCTGGAGTAACTCAGCGGGACAGGCAGCATCTCTGGAGAAGTCAAGTCAAGTCAAGTTTATTCGTCACATGCACATACGAGATGTGCAGTGAAATGAAAAGTGGCAATGCTTGCGGAAATATGCATATTACATATTTGTGGGAAGAAAAAGGGAAAAAACAGCCCTTTTAAAAAGACACCACTCAACAATAAAATGGTACAGTTAGTCCCTGGTGAGATAGGAGTTTACAGTTCTAACGGCCTCTGGGAAGAAACTCCTTCTCATTCTCTCCGTTTTCACAGCAGGGCAACGGAGGCGTTTGCCTGACCGTAGCAGCTGGAACAGTCCGTTGCTGGGGTGGAAGGGGTCTCCCATGATCTTGTTGGAATGAGTGACGTTTCGGGTCGAGACCCTTCTTGGCTTCAGCTCCCTGCTAATTCTTTCTTCAGTGCGAAAGATAATTTACAGGCATTGGACTTTGTGATAGTAACTTAAAAAAAAACCCCACATGGCATGTCATTTGTTGGCCGGCAGTCTTTGCCCTGATGCACATCATACAGAGGGGACATAGAACAAACTTTGGAAAGTTAAATCGTCGAATCACAAAGAGCCTAATAAAACTCGGTAATCGGATTTTAAATCAATTTCACTTGTGTGCGTACACAAAAGCAGTGTAGCATGTAAAAGAATGTTTGGCTTCTGCAGGAATGTATGCCTCAAGTGCTTCCAAATAACTGGAATGAATCTGTATCAGAGGAGTTAATAGTTGCTATGATCTTCCCCGCCACTGGCAATGGTAATTATAGACCATATTGAAAACTCATTGTGAAATTCCTTTGAGACCTTCATCAGGAATCTTTGCTGAGTGGATCTCCTTGAGTTTCACATTTCATAACAAGTCAGTCACCTGTAAGCTTCTTTGTGTGAACAGTCATCTAATTCTTTTGTGTTCTGGTTCACATACATCTCCCGAAGCCTTTTCTGGGAATAAATCAAGTTGTTTCTTGTGGGAAAGGAGATTTCTAGCCCTCTGCCACTACAGGTGCTAATTGCGAGCTGGTTTCTCTGCCCCGAATAAATGTTGTTGTTGTTGTATTGTTGTTGTTGTGAGTATAGAAGTTGGGATGTAATGTTAAAATTGTACAAGGCATTGGTGAGGCCAATTCTGGAGTATGGTGTACAATTTTGGTCGCCTAATTATAGGAAGGATGTCAACAAAATAGAGAGAGTACAGAGGAGATTTACAAGAATGTTGCCTGGGTTTCAGCAACTAAGTTACAGAGAAAGGTTGAACAAGTTAGGTCTTTATTCTTTGGAGCGCAGAAGGTTAAGGGGGGACTTGATAGAGGTCTTTAAAATGATGAGAGGGATAGACAGAGTTGACGTGGATAAGCTTTTCCCACTGAGAGTAGGGAAGATTCAAACAAGAGGACACGACTTGAGAATTAAGGGACAGAAGTTCAGGGGTAACATGAGGGGGAACTTCTTTACTCAGAGAGTGGTAGCTGTGTGGAATGAGCTTCCAGTGAAGGTGGTGGAGGCAGGTTCGATTTTATCATTTAAAAATAAATTGGATAGTTATATGGACGGGAAAGGAATGGAGGGTTATGGTCTGAGTGCAGGTAGAGGGGACTAGGGGAGAATACGTGTTCGGCATGGACTAGAAGGGCCGAGATGGCCTGTTTCCGTGCTGTAATTGTTATATGGTTATATGGTTGTATTCAATTCATTGTCATTATCTCATAAGAGACAACAAAATGGATTTTCCTTACAGTCAAGTAACACAAAAATAAATAATAAATAAATAAAACATATTAAAACGGCGATCCCCGGTGAGGCATCGCCCGTCCCGCGATGTATCCAGCGCTGCGCCGCTGCTGCTGCTGGAGCTCTGGTCGGTCCCAGCAGGAAAGGCCGCGCCAATCCAGTAGGTAGGCCGCGGGGGGGGGGGGGGGCGGGGACGCGACTCGAATAATAGTCACATCCTCACCAGGAAGCGACTGAAGGACGGTATCCCCCTTACCGTACTCCCTTCCCCCACATAAAGACATTTAAAAAAAACACAGAAAACGCTCTTCGACATAACAAAAAAACAAAAAGATACCGGACTGAAGGCGGAGGCAGCTAGCAATGGCGCCACCGGATATAAATGCCTGTTATATCACTTCACCTGTGGCCTGGATGATTGGCCTTGAGTTATTTAACCAGACCTATAAAGCAGGATGGTTTTGGTAATTATTGAGATTGCGTTGCCTGAATTTGTACAAAATAATACATTTGGGTTTGGCTTGAGTAAATGTTGGCAGCGTTTTGAAGCACAAGTTATAGCAGGATTTTTTTCTTATTCATCTGCTAGGCGGTAGAGTTGCTGCCTTACAGCGCCAGAGACACGGGTTCAATCCTGACTACGCGTGCTGTCGGTAAGGAGTTTACACGTTCTCCCCTTGACTGTGAGGGTTTTCTCCAGGAGCTCTGGTTTCCGCCCACACTCCAAAGACGAACAGGTTTGTAGGTTAATTGGCTTTGGTAAAAAAAAAATTGTAAATTGTCCCTAGTGTGTAGGATAGTGCTAGTGTAAATGGACCACTGGTTGGTGGGGACTCAATGGGCAGGAGTGCTTGATTCCGAGCTGTATCTCTAAACTAAACTAAACTAAACTAAACTAAAAATCTACAGATTAATCACTTGGGTCCCAACCCGAAAAGTCATCTATCCACGTTATCCGGAGATGCTACCTGACCTGCCGAGTTACCCCAGCACTTTGTGTCTTTTTTTTTTTATAAACCAGCATCTGCAGTTCCTTGTGTCTTAATAATTTTGCTCCTGAGTTATTTGTGCTATTAGGGTGAGAGGATTTATTAATGTTAATATGTTGTCTCAGATCAATAGAATCAACTAAATCATTGCCAATCAGGGATCGATAAGAAATATTGGCCTTGCCTTTGATGCCAAGATGAGGAAAAATGAATAAGAAGAAACTAATAGTTACCAGTGTGGCAAGGTCTTGTGATTGTTGCTTGATATATTAAAATCTCTTGTTCATATTCCCACATGGAGTTTTATATGATGTGGTGCAGAGGAGGATTAGCAGAATGGTGCCTGGATTAAGGGGATATTGGCCACAGGGTGGGATAGACTTGGATTGTTTTCTCTGAAACAGAGGAGGCTGAGTGGAGACTCGATAGAAGTTTGTAAAATTATGAGAGGCATAGATAGGGTCAGAACCTTTTTTTCCCAGAATGGAAATATCAAATACTAGAGCGCGCAGCTTTAAGAAGGGATGGCCATAGTTTAAAGGAGACAAGCATGGACCCGTTGAGTCCCCCCCCCCAAAGCAATATTCCACCACTCACCCATAGCCCCCAGCTGCGCAGGTGCAGCTGACGTGTTCCCGTTGTGACGCCAGAGATCCCCATTGTGAAGCGAGTCAAAATGGCAGCGGATCCGGCAACCCTCTCCCAACTGCGCACACGCGGATACCGGGCACGGCAACCCTCCCAGAACTGTGCAGGCGCGGCCAGCAAGTCGGAGCGCGACTGCCAGGTTTATTAGAGTTTAAAAAGTCAATAACTTGTAAAATATAACATCAATCTGAACGAAACTTGCTACTGCAGGACAATGGTGAGTAAGGTGGGCCTAAAATTGTCACGCTGTCGTGTGCCATTTTGGCTGTATTTCAGGAACAAATATGAGAGAGAGAGAGAGAGAGAGAGAGAAAGATTTTTTTACACAGAGGGTGGTGGGTGCGTGGAACATGCTGTTGGATGTTGTAGTGGAGGTGGACACAATAGTAGCATCTAAGAGGTGCTGTCTCTAATGGAGTTTGTACATTCTCCCCGTCACTGCGTGGGTTTTCGAAGGGCATGTTCCTGTTCTGTATTGTTCCATGATCAATGCTGACTGAAGTGATTATACCTTCTGAAATATGCATAACTGAATTTGTGACATCTGTTTTCTCTATTTCTGAATACTTTTGCACATGTCTCAAATCCTCTACACCAACATAAGTGTTGCTTGTGACACCTGCACGCTAAAAAGCATGAATTGTAATGGATTACCGACTCTTCCGAGATGAACTGATCAAATTAAAAGTCCTGGTGTTTTGTGAAGGATCCTCCCAGCTTCGTCCAGCTCAAAACCTGCTGGAAAATGAAAAAAACAGAATGTGTTCAATGTCTGCATATTCCTCAGACTCATCCTCAAACACTTCAAACGACACTACGGGTTCTTGTTGGGAAGAGTGTACATTTGATCCATGCTTTTTCCAGAGTAGATGGAAGATTATGTGTGGGTGTCAGGGATTCAGGGAACCCTTGTTACTGTCAAGGGGTTCTTTCTGAACTTGAAGTACATAATATGCCGTTATATGTATATGTAACTCTTCTCCAGCTGGAGCCTTAAGGGCCTGTCCCACGAGCATGTGACTCCATGCGGCAAGCGCGACCTAAAGGGCCTGTCCCACGAGCATGCGACTCCATGCGGCAAGCGCGACCTAAAGTGGTCGCATGAGCCGTACGGCCTCGCGGGGCCGGTCCCACTTCGATCGCTGGAGCCGTATGGAGTTGTGCGGAGCTGGTTCCGACATCGCGCGGGGCTCCGAAAAACTGACCGTGTTCAATAATTCCACACGGCAACGGCGTGCCGGCCCGCAGGCACCTTGACGCCGTACGTCACGCGCAAACTTCCCGCGGACTTCGCTCGAACTTCATGTCACTCACTCGACCTCCGCGCGGCCCCCGCTCTGGACAGGCCCTTTAGGTCGCGCTTGCCGCATGGAGTCACATGCTCGTGGGACAGGCCCTTTAGGCCACTAGTTATCCTTGTAATGCGAGTTAGAGCCATGAAGTCACACAACATGGAAACAGGCCCTTCAGCCCAACTTGCCCACCCCAACCAACAAGCTCCATCCACACTAGTTCAACCTGCCTGCGTTTGGCACCTGGAGAAAACCCACCCAGTCACAGAGAGAACGCACAAACTCCGTACAGACGGCACCCGTTGTCAGGATCTAACCCGAGTCTCTGGCGCTGTGAGGCAGCAACTCTACCGCTGCGCCACCGTGCTGCCCTGTGTGCATGTGTTCAAGAATGCAGCTCATCACCAACCTCACAAGAGCGATTAAGGGCTGGTATAAGTGCTGGGCTACCCAATGTTGCCCATATTCCCAAGATAAATAAATACGTCTTTTTAACATTAAGGACAGTGGAATGAAAATAGAACTTTCGGTCAATGAAAGGTCACAGATGAAATAAAGTGCAGCTGATTGAAGGTCTAAACCAAATGTTATTATTCCAATAAAATACCTTCTGAGGAAACCTCGTTGTGCAAATGATGATATTAAACGGAAACTTAAAAGAACAATAGAGCACTTGTATAACTTTTTTTAAGAACGACCAGAATGTAATTAAATTAAATCAATATTTTTTTCTTTAAAGTACTTACGACACATCTGACATTTTCAATATAATTTTTGAAGGGCTTTTTATTTAATTTGTCTAAGTGCTTGGCTTAGGGTGAACGAGCAGAGAGATGCATTATTTTATCTCCGGAAATTCGCCTAGTAAGTTCAAGAATAGCAACTTGAGAACAACCATCAGGCTCTTGAACACTACACAGTATGAACCTCAACAATGAAATATGGACTGCCTTTGGTTGCACTAAGGAGTTTGCAGTTTTTTGCACCAGTTCATAAGTTTGTAAGTGATAGGAGCAGAATCAGGCCGTTCAGCCCATCATGTCTATTGTGTGCAGTATTGGTCCCCTAATTTGAGGAAGGACATTCTTGCTATTGAGGGAGTGCAGTGTAGGTTTACAAGGTCGATTCCCCGAATGGCGGGACTGTCATATGCTTAGAGAATGGAGCGACTGGGGCCGTCACAGTTTGGCACCAGCGCTGTCGCAGGAGCTGCCAGAGCGAGGTTGTAGACAACGATGAACTGCCTTAGGGGCTTCGACTCCAGATTTTCTTGAGGTTTACTCCTGGAGCATTTTCCATGGCTGGATATGGCCACAAGGCAGTGGAGGTTTTAAATCAGAGTTTTCCCTCTCCTAGTTGGACTGCCTTCCCAGGCTGACGAGCCCCATCTGCCCGAGACTCGTGGGGGCAGGAGCGTCTACCTTCCCGTGCAGGTCTATAGCACCTGCCCACTGCCCATGTTGCCCTTAGTGGCTAAATCATTCATTCAACTAAATTAAATTAAAAGCTGCAAAACATAAATATTTAACATGAAAATATTCACAGCCGTTCGGTGTGACTCTGGTGCACAGTGGGTGCTTGTGAATCCATTTAAAAAAAGAAAGATAATTTATATTTTATATTAATTAATATCTTCTGCTTGTTTCATCATGAGCAGCGGGATTCAATGGCAAGGCTGTTACTTGATGCTCATTGCATCTTGCCATTGAATGGCAAGTGGCAAATTACCTTCTTTAACTACACTGTCCAACACCGCACCATGATCAGGAAACTTTTTGACATGACTGGTGACCTCGACCTGTGCCAAGTCAACAAAAGCCTTCTCAACAACAGGCGCTTCTTCGTTCAACTAAACGACAAGAAGAGCAAATGGAAAGCCCAAAAGAATGGCCTACCACAAGGCAGCGTACTGGCCCCCCTCCGCTTCAACATCTACATCAACGACCAACCACTTCCCTCACAATGCCGCCGCTTCATCTATGCTGATGACCTCTGCATCACCACCCAACAGGAGAACTTCCAGAAGATCGAGTCTGTCCTGGAAAGCGCCCTCCAAGAGATGACAACCTACTACAATAACAACCACCTGAAACCCAACCCATCAAAAACCCAACTATGCAGCTTCCATCTTAAAAATCGAGATGCAGGAAAACAGCTGAGCGTCTCATGGGATGGCCACAAATTCTCCAACCACTTCCACCCCGTGTACCTCGGAGTCACACTCGACAGGACACTCTCTTTCAAAACCCACCTTCAGAACACATAAGCCAAGGTCAACACTCGCAACAACATCCTGCGCAAACTGGTAAACTCAAAGTGGGGCGCTGATCCACCAACCATCCGTGCAACTGCCCTAGCCCTGTGCTTCTCCACAGCTGAATACGCGTGCTCAAGCTGGAGCCGCTCCCACCACACCAAACTGGTTGACACAGCCCTCAACGACACCTGCCGCATTATCACGGGATGCATAAAGACAACGCCAGTCCCGTGCCTCTACGCCCTAGCTGGTATTGCCCCCCCCCCCCATATCAGACGATCCATCGTCGCCCAAGACGAACGGAGAGCACAGGAGATCGATACCAGGCACCCCCTGCACAGACACACAGCACCTCCACCCCGACTGAAATCCAGAGCCAGTTTCTTGCAGACAGTCCCACCTCTCCAGACAACCAAAGAAACAGCAAGGACCAACATCTGGAAAGATGAATGGAACCAGCTCAACACACGAGCCCACGACTGGATGGAGAGAGGAATCACTCCGACTGAATGCCTCGCCAGCGGGCACGACCTCCCATGGCCAACCTGGAAGACCCTCAACAGATTACGAGTGGAGCAGGGGAGGTGCAAAGCACTTATGAAAGCATGGAACTACCAGGCAGAAGACACATGCAACTGTGGAGCAGTACAGACAATGTCCCACCTACTGGAGTGTGACGACGCCCCCCAATGCAGCCCCCAGGACCTGGCTGAACCGACCCGACCAGCTGTGACCTGCGCCAGATACTGGCAGAACGACATCTGAGATTGCAACGGACTCGAAGAAGAAACACAAATTATGCAGTTTGGTGCAACTAACTGAGCGACTGGGCCTTTGATCTGACCGTACTGGGTCCATGCACATAGAATGTAGAACATAGCAAGGTACAGCACAGGAACAGGCCCTTCTGCCCACAATGACTGTGCTGAACATGATGCCAAAATAAACTGACCTCATCTACCTGCACACGACTGAAGGGCCTGTTTCCACGCTGTATAACTCTATGACTCCAATGGGCCTGTCCCATGTAGACAGTCGACTGCTGGCGACTGTTATAGTCGTAGCAGGTCGCCAAAAAAATGGCGACTGGACCCCCTCCACGACAATGTCGACAACAACCTACCACCTAGTCGACGCCAAACTACGGCAAGCCACCGACAACCAGCGACCCATTAGGGCGTCCACCTACGACCACACATATGACAACCTAGGCCAACCTATGTCCACCCGCGACAAGCGAAGACAATTCAGTCACCGGTACCTGTCGCCGGTTGACGTAGGTAGTCGCCAATGGAATTCGCCGAAGTCAGCATCGGCGACAACCTACGTCATCCAGGTGACAACGTGCGACAGCATCTACGCCAGGAGAAGTCAAGCTACGCTCATTGGCATCAACGCAACTGTCCCCAAAATGTTTTGAACATTTCCAAATCCAGCGGCGACCAAAAAAACGCTACGATTCTTTAGGCGACTGAGGAGACGACTCACGACCATACTGGCGACACCCCGGCGACAGCCTAGTGTCCTGTAGTCGCCCAAAAAATTGCCTAAGTGGGATAGGGGCATAAGACTCGACGAGCCATATCTCACTATTTCCAGCATATCAGTGTACATATTTAAAAGCCTCTTAAGCACCGCTATTGTATCTGCCTCCACCAACACCACTGTCAACACGTTCCAGATGTAAAAGACTTCAAATTTTACCCCTCTCACCTTTAAGCTCTGCCTCCTAGTCTTTGACATTTCCACCCTGGGAAAAAGATTCCGACTCTCTATCCAATGCCTCCCATAATGTTACATACTTCTATCGCATCTCCTCCCAACCTCAAGTGTTTTAGCTTTAGTCTTTCCGTTTTAGAGATACAGCGGGGAAACAGACCGTTTGGCCCACCGAGTCTGCGCTGACCAACGATCACCCATACACCAGTTCTATGTTATCCCAGTTTTGCATCCTACATGCTCAGGGCAATTTACAGAACCCAATTGACCTACAAGCCTGCACGTATTTTTCAATGTGGTTTGAAACCGGAGCACCCGGAGAAAACCCACGCGGTCACAGAGAGATCGTACAGACACCGCCCGTGGTCAGTATCAAACCCAGGTCTCTGGCGCTGTGAAGCAGCAACTCTACCGCTGCACACTGTGACACACCTGAGAAAATAATCCAAGTCTGGCCAATCTCTCTTTATAAGTAATACCCTCTAATCCAGTCAGCATTCTGGTAAATCTCATCTGCACCCTCTCCAAAGCCTCCAACTTCTTCCAGCTATGGGGTGTCCAGAACTCTGCACAATACTCCAAATGCGGCCTAACCAAAGTCTTACAAAGGTTTTAAGCGCTGATGGAGAGCAGATTTACCCAATTTGAGAATCATCAGTGAGCAAGCTTGCTTTTTAACATCAACCTAGTTTCCAATGTCATGTTTATTGAATCAACTGAAAGTGGGAAAGTGGGAAACAATGTCTTGTTTTTTGGCAGTATAGAACTTATCTTTGTGGCGTTTGTCCGAGTCCAGGTGCCTGAGATGCTGCTGCAAGCAAGATTTTTCATTGTACCTGCACCTAACCATATATCACATTAAACTCGACTTGACTTGACAAGTATGTTGATATGCAAGATATAGACACCACCAAGGTAACAATGATTTTTACCGCGATAACATTCAGCGTTCAAATGTGTTGATGATGTGCTCAGTTGTGGTTTTGCTAGTCTGATCTGAAATTGTTTTCAACATGACAGCAATGATGAGTCTAGTCGTTGAAACATTATTCGCCTCATGTGGTTTTTTTGATGAAATGCAGATTTTTATGATTGTTTTAAAAGCTTATTTAGACTCCAGACTTTACAGTGCTGTAACAGGCCCTTCGGCCCACCGAGTCCGTGCTGACTAGTGATCGCCCCGTACATATAAGATTGTTAAGGGTTTGGACACGCTCGAGGCAGGAAGCATGTTCCCGATGTTGGGTGAGTCCAGAACTCGGGGCCACAGTTTAAGAATAAGGAGGAAGCCATTTAGAACGGAGACGAGGGAACACGGTTTCTCACAGAGGGTGGTGAGTCTGTGGAGGGCAGTGGAGGCGGGTTCTCTGGATGCTTTCAAGAGAGAGTTAGATAGGGCTCTTAAAAATAGCGGAGTCAGGGGATATGGGGAGACGGCAGAAACGGGGTACTGATTGGGGATGATCAGCCAGGATCACATTGAATGGCGGTGCTGGCTCGAAGGGTCGAATGGCCTACTCCTGCACCTATTGTCTATTGTATTGTATCGCCCCGTACACTAGCACTATCTTACACACTAGGGACAATTTACAATTTTACCGAAGCTAATTAACCTACAATCCCGTGCTTCTTTGGAGGGTGGGAGGAAACCGGAGCACCCGGAGAAAACCCTCGCTTTTAATCATGTCTTGTCTTTCTGCTGTATGGTTGGAACGCAAAAACAAAAAAATTTCACTGTACCTCGGTACATGTGACAATAACCTAAACTGAGCTGAAAACCCATGCGGTCACGGGGAGAACACACAAACTCCGCACAGGATCGAACCCGGGTCCCTGGGCCTGTAAGGCAGCAACTCACCCGCCACCCTATTCTTTGCTTGCCGGGAGCAATGCAACTGAAGAAGGGTCCCAACCTGAAACGTCGCCTGTCCAATCCCTCCACAGAGGCTGCCTGACCTGCTGAGTTACTCCATCACTTTGTGCTTTGCTCAAGATTCCAGCACCTGCAGTTCCTTGTATCTCCAGTGCAACTCCAGTGGTGTGACTTGGGTCCAATCAACTTGTAGTGTTTAATTGGTGCCCCCCCTTGTGGCCAAACAAAGTATAAAGTATTTGAATGGGCGGTTTACCAATAAACATGGAAAACACTTTAAACATTCCCAAATGCCACCCCTTCATCCTCAAAAGCTTCACAGTTTGCGATTCCTGCCTTTATCCTCTACCTACGAGTAGGAAATTACCTCACAAAGATTTTCAAATCATAATAAACACAAAATGTAAATCTGTAGAGGTTGTGGGTGAGACTGTTAATAATTTAGTTATTTTAGTTAATTTAATTTAGTTAATTTAGTTTAGTCTAGAGATACAGCACGGAAACAGGCCCTTCGGCCCGCTGAGCCTGCACAGACAAAGTGATCCCTGCATATTAACACGATCACACACACACACACACACACACACACACACACACACACACACACACACACACACAAAACACACACACACACACACACACACACACACACACACACACACACACACACACACACACACACACACACACACACACACACAACACACACAACACACACACACACACACACACACACACACACACACACACACACACACACACACACACACACACACACACACACCAAGGACAATCTTTTTACATTTACACCAATCCAATTAACGTCCAAGCCTGTGCGTCTGTGGAGTGTGGGAGGAAACCGAAGATCTTGGAGAAAACCCACGCAGGTCATGGGGAGAGCATACGAACCCCGTATAGACAAGCACCCTTAGTTAGGAACAATAGACAATAGGTGCAGGAGTAGGCCATTCGGCCCTTCGAGCCAGCACTACCATTCAATGTGATCATGGCTGCTCATCCACAATCAGTACCCCGTTCCTGCCTTCTCCCTATATCCCCTAACTATGCCATCTTTAAGATCGAAGGGAGAGAGAAGGGGGGGAGAAGGATTGGAGACACTTTTAAGAAGTTTAATAAAGTTTAGCGGGCATTTTATCTACTGGTAGGTCTTCCTTGGTCGTGAGACTCCAATGAGCCAATCAAAATGGCCAGTCAGCAAAGGAGATTGCCTACGGCTGCCCTCAACTGCCTGTAAGTAAATAGTGACCCCACTCCACTGCACTACGAGTGAAAAAGAACCATGCCGACCAAATTTTACTCGTGGAAAATTTTTCAATATGCTGAAAAGTTTTCCGCGACCTAGCTGAGGCGGCGAATATGCGGGAACCTCCCTCGAGCATAAAGGAGAGTTCCAGCGACCTCATACGACCTGCTTGGATCTCGTGTCGAGCATGCTGCGAGTTTGAGTCCAGTGCAAACTCTTCTATCTGCACCCATGTGGGACAGCCCCTTTAGGCAGTAGCTCCACCGCTGCGCCACCGTGCTGCACAATAAGAAATAAACTAGTACCAGTCTTTGCAATATTTCACAGCACTCAGATGAAGGATGAGGTATAATTAGGTTTTCAGTTACAGCTTGTTATAAAATTCAAACAGGAATTTTCATTGATCAGGATCAATGCTACAGTTTCAGTTACTGGAACATTAATTGCATTTGATTGCCTTCCTGGAATCCAATAATGACTTCCTGGGGCACCTTGGTCGCTTGGGCAGGCTGTGGAGAAGGGCCTGTTTCCGTGCTGTGTGGCTCTATGACTCTTAATTCCATTTTCTTTGTGCAGGAGAGAACGTGTCAGCAATGACTGAAAACTGGCGATTTAGGTCTTCAAAGGCATAAATCACAAAAGGTTAGCAGCCATGTCCAAGTAGTTTTGGGACGGGACGGTGGCGTAGTGGTAGAGTTGCTGCCTTACTGTACCAGAACCGGGGTTCGATCCCGACTACGGGTGCTGTCTGGCTGTACGGAGTTCGTACGTTCTCCCCGTGACCGTCGTGGGTTTTCTCCGATATCTTCAGTTTCCTCCCAAACTCCAAAGTCGTACAGGTTTGTAGGTTAACTGGCTTGGTATAAATGTAAAAAATGTCCCTAGTGTAGGATAGTGTTAATGTGTGGGGGTCGCTGGCCAGTCCGGCCTTGGTGGGCCGAAGGGCCTGTTTTCCTGCTGTATCTCTAAAACTAAAGTCTAAAACACAGGGAAACATAGAAACATAGAAAATAGGTGCAGGAGTAGGCCATTCGGCCCTTCGAGCCTGCACCGCCATTCAATATGATCATGGCTGATCATCCAACTCAGTATCCTGTACCTGCCTTCTCTCCAAAATTCAAAGACAAAGTTCTTTGCGCCTATTTTATTGTTAACAGGGAACTATTTCATGAACTTTTTCATGCAAGTATGCAGTGAGAAAATACAAAACAGAGGGAAGTAGAAACAAGGAACTGCAGATGCTGGTCTACAAAGAAAAAACAAAATATTATAGTCAGTCAGCGGGTCAGGCATCTCTGTAGAACAAGGATAGGTGCTGTTTTAGAAACATAGAAATTAGGTGCAGGAGTAGGCCATTCGGCCCTTCGAGCCTGCACCGCCATTCAATATGATCATGGCTGATCATCCAACTCAGTATCCCGTACCTGCCTTCTCTCCATACCCTCTGATCCCTTTAGCCACAAGGGCCACATCTAACTCCCTCTTACATATAGCCAATGAACAGGCCTCAACTACCTTCTGTGGCAGAGAATTCCACAGATTCACCACTCTCTGGGTGAAAAATGTTGTTCTCATCTCGGTCCTAAAGGATTTCCCCTTTATCCTTAAACTGTGACCCCTTGTCCTGGACTTCCCCAACATCGGGAACAATCTTCCTGCATCTAACCTGTCCAACCCCCTAAGAATTTTGTAAGTTTCTATAAGATCCCCCCTCAATCTTCTAAATTCTAGCGAGTACAAGCCGAGTCTATCCAGTCTTTCTTCATATGAAAGTCCTGACATCCCAGGAATCAGTCTGGTGAACCTTCTCTGTACTCCCTCTAAGGCAAGAATGTCTTTCCTCAATTTTGGAGACCAAAACTGTACACAATACTCCAGGTGTGGTCTCACCAATACCCTGTACAACTGCAGTAGAACCTCCCTGCTCCTATACTCAAATCCTTTTGCTATGAATGCTAACATAATATCTCACCAGAAGAGATAGTGAAACAAGAGGGCAGCATTAGGAGTCGTATTTATTTAATGGATGGAGGCATTTGAATGTCAATGTTACTAATCCACACCACTTGCATGAAGACTTGCACATTGGCTGTGTTTACAGTCAAGCTGCCCACAATTTTCCATCCATTAAAATTGAAATGAATGAGTGGAAAATCTTAACAAGCGTTGTTAAGATTCTCCAATATATATGTCTGACCTTCAAACTTCCCACTTAGTCCTGCAGGACCATTTCTTGACCTCCTAATGCGCAGTTCTTTTTATTTATCGCATGCTTGTCTTTTAGATTAGGCTATTCTGACCACTGGACATTTTCCACTGGCCACTGTGCATTGCCCTGAGTCTGTGGTTGGGTGGTAGACTCCCGGGAGGGTTGGAGTGAACGTGGGGAGCATAGAAATTGTGTTCATGTTGAATTACTGTAAACGGTTGGTCGGTCAGCTCGGACTTGATGGGCCCTTTTCCTTGCTGCATCGATCTGGGACTCAATTGCTGATGTCGGACCACAGGCCATAGCCTCAGAATAAAAGGATGTACCTTTAAAGCCCTGTCCCTCGGTACGAGTTCATTCCAAGAGTTCTCCCCAGTTTGCCCTGATTGGAACTCGGAGATTTACGGTAATGGCCGCTCGTCGGTACTCGGGGCTCTCGTGGGCATTTTTCAACGTGTTGAAAAGTCTTCACGAGTCTTCCCGAGCTTACCTGCCGTTAGCGAGTCTTCCCGAGTACCTGCCGTTAGCGTTACGAGCCGCTAAGAGGCGTCCCCGAGCTCCGACATACCCGCTACGTTCATTCTCCGTGCTTACCACGTGTTTAATTTTTTTTAACTCGGGAGAGCTCTTGGAATGAACTCGTACCGTGGGACAGGGCTATAAGAAAGGAGATGAGGAGGAATTTCTTTATCCAGAGGATGGTGAATCTGTGGACTTCATTGCCACAGATGGCTGTGGAGGCCAAGTCAATGGATATTTTTATGGGGGAGATTAATAGATTCTTGATGAGTACAGGTGTCAGGGGATTATGGGGAGAACGCAGGATAATGAGTTTAAGAGGGAAAGATAGATCAGCTATGATTGAATAGCAGAGTAGACTTGATGGGCCGAATGGCCTAATTCTGCTCCAATAACTTATGAGCTTATGATGTGAATGAGAAAGATACTTGGGAAGATAAATGTTGACAACTAAATGCATTAACAACTAATGAATAAAAAGCAAGCTGATGCTAAGAAGCACTTTGTCACGTGAAGAACAATCGATGCCTGGAGTCATTTCCTGAGTTTACTATTAGAGGCAAAAAAAAAAAAAAACCTTGAACTGTTCAAGGAACAGTCAAAGGACATGGTAGCACAAAAGGACACAAAGTGCTGGAGTAACTCAGCGGGTCAGGCAGCATCTCTGGAGAACATGGATAGGTGACATTTCGGGTTGGGACCCTTCTTCAGGCAGCAGAGATTAGAAAATAGCGTATGTGCAGAAAATGGTCTTGTGAGATATTTACTCTTCAATCAACACACCTTCACAGATGATCTGGTTATTTTCACATATATTGAGTATTGGCTATTATGTTTTCAACTTTGCAACAGCGGCTCAGAGCAATATTAATTTGACTGTAAAGCGGGTAATGTTAAAGACACTACTTCTCTTTCATTGATAGGAGGAGTATTACTAGCAGTGCAGAAACAAGGAACTGCAGATGCTGGTTTACAAAAAAAAGGCCACAAAATGCTGGAGTAACTCAGCGGGTCAAGCAGTATCTCTGGAGAACGTAGATAGGTGACGTTTCGGGTCGGAACTGTTCTTCACAGCAAGTGTAGTCACCACATTGCAATGAAATACTTAGTGATAATAACAATATTGTCCATTGTTGAGTCTTTATCACTGGTAGGATTTGCAGATGCTGGTTGACAAAAACAAAACACAAAGTGCTGATCGGTACTTATAGGCGACAACTGCGGCCGACTTCTGCGGCCGGTATCTCGGCTCACCAATGCCGTGACCTCTGTTGATCCGGCAACATTGATAATCCAGAAAGGCTCTGGAACCCATGGTGCCAGAAAATCAGTGGTAGACCTGTACCTGTGTACGAAAGAACTGCAGATGCTGATTTAAATCGAAGGTAGACACAAAATGCTGGAGAAACTCAGAGGGAGTAATTCTCTGCCTCAGAGGGCGGTGGAGGCAGGTTCTCTGGATGCTTTCAACAGAGAGCTAGATAGGGCTCTTAAAAATAGCGGAGTCAGGGGATATGGGGAGAAGGCAGGAACGGGGTACTGATTGTGGGATGATCAGCCATCATCACATTGAATGGCGGTGCTGGCTCGAAGGGCCAAATGGCCTACTCCTGCACCTATTGTCTATTGTCTATTGGTACAGGCAGCATCCTCTGGGGAGAAGGAATGGGTGACGTTTCGGGTTGAGACCCTTCTTCAGGCCAACTGTTGGAGCTGGGCAGAGGTAAGGAAGCATTGAGGTATTGGTGAGAGGGGGGCAGTGGGGTGGGGCGGAGGGGGGGTGGTGGTGGGACGGGACGGGGGAGGGGGGGTGTGGACAGATGGGGGGATGGGGGGTGGGGTGGGACAGGGAGTGAAGGTCAAGGTGAAGTCTGGGGGCAGTGATCAAGTAAGTGGCTGGGAGTGTAACGGATCAGGTCAGGTGTTAGGCGCTTCCCCCTCCTGGTGAATGCTATGTACTTACCTTTCTCTGTTTCTCTCCCAAGTGCAGGCCTCGTGGCTGTGAGTCTGGAATCGAGGGGTTAAAGGCTCCTGTACCCGATTGGCCAAGCTGCGTCAGGTGACGGGTGACTCATCTGAAGTATAAATACCAGAGCTTCACAGGATTCTCTCTCTTCTTCGTAGACCCTGACTGATGAGCAGACTGCTGGTGTGGGCCGAGGAAAGCCTGACCACATGGCATAGAACTTTGTGTACTTTCACCATTCCTTGTTAACAGAGATTGAATTGGGACGGATAAGGGCTGACCTTAGAGTTTTCGTGTATTTTGGTTTCAGGGTTATATCTCTTTAGGCAGGTTTTAGAGTCTCCGGTTCGATGGCCCATTACGTGGCTGGCTGGAGCATTGTTAAATTGTTTGTCAGTTTATCCATATCCCTGACTGGGTTGTTTAAAATCAGGTTTGGGTTTTGTGTTCCAATGAATAATTAAAACTGTTTTTGAACTTGAACCTGGTTTTTGACTTGTGTTACGCGGCTCTGAAGTACTTGCATTCGGGAGTCGGGTGTGGACAGATGGGGGGATGGGGGGTAGGGGTGGGACAGGGAGTGAAGGTCAAGGTGAAGTCTGGGGGCAGTGATCAAGTAAGTGGCTGGGAGTGTAACGGATCAGGTCAGGTCAGCCATCGAGATCGGGGTCTTGGCATGGCAGAGATGATCAGGTGTGGGGTGGATTGAAGAGCATGACTTTCATTGTAGTCTATTGTTGGCAGGGATAGTCTGTGTCATGACTGAGGTGAAGCAAATGGTAAAAAAGTGAGGAATTGCTATAAATGGGGTCCCAGCACAAGATCTTCTATCTACCTCATTGGACTCCTTTGAAATATCTTCTAGCTTGGTTTAGTTTAGAGATACAGCGCGGTACCAGACCCTTCGGCCCATCGAGCCCGCGCCAACCAACAATTTCTTTACACTAGCACTGTCCTACAGGCTCGGAACAAGTTACAATTTTTATCGAAGCCAATTAACCTTCCAACCTGTACGTCCTTGGCGTGTGGGTAGAAACCGGTGGACCCAGGGAAAACCCACACCATCTTGGGGAGAACGTACAAACTCCGCACAGGCAGCACCTGCAGCCTGGATCGCACCTGGGTCTCTGGTGCGTTAAGGCAGCAACTATACTGCCTCACCACTGTGCCTCCCCCCTTTAATTTAATCTTTCATTGGACTTTATTAGACCTGAATGTTAAATATGTGCACTTGTTGTTACTTGTGGTCGGAGCACCAAGGCAAATTCCTTGTATGTGAATACTTGGCCAATGAACTGACTTACTTACTTAAATGTTGTACCTACCCTTTAATCTTTATCCGTGCAGGCCTGATTGTACTTGTATGTAGTCTTTTCGTTGAATGGATAGGACGCAGACAAAAGCTTTTCGCTCTGCCTCGGTATACGTGACAATAATAAACTAAATAAAAATGTGGCTGCTTGCAGGATGTGTGAGTTTGTTTCACTCTCTGTGACCCAGCAGAAGAGCAGCGGGGGAGCAGGGAGGGAGAATGAAGGAGGAAACAAATGGAACTCACGCTGGGATGTGCTCAGCTGAATCTTGAGAGAGATGCCGGAGCGATCAATATCAAGTCTCGCTCTGTGGGAAGTACACGCTCAATTGCTTAAAGCTGAAATCAAGAGCACTGCACAATTTAATATCTACACTGTAGGTCACGTAGCTTTCAGGCAGCAGCAGCCTGCTTCTCCTGCACCACTTGATCGCTGACAGTCAACCCAAGGATGGCCACTGGGCAAGGTGGACTATCGCTGGCCATGACTCAGTGATAACTGCACCATGCACCCACCCGCACACGCATACATGCGCACGCATGCAGCATGCACATGGCGAACACCAAAGGACATGCGATAGCTCATTACCATCATAGAACACAGAGCAGTACAGCACAAGAGCAGGCCCTTCAGCCCACAATGTCTGTGCCGAACATGATGCTAAGACCATCTCGCATCTACCTGCACATAATCCATACACCCGGTCTGAAGAAGGGTTCCGACCCAAATCGTCACCTATTCCTTTTCTCCAAAGATGCTGCCTGACCCGCTGAGTTATTCCAGAATTTGTGTCTACCTTCAGTTCCAACCTGCACACTCCCTGTATATTCATGTGTCCAACCAGAAGTTTCTTAAATGCCTCCTTCAGGGAGCACCTTTTAATCTCATCTCCGTCGTATTTTCCACAGTGTCTTAGATTGTCCTCAAAGGGAAATATCCTCATCCCATTAACAGACACAAGGAACTGCAGATGCTGGTTTACACAGAAGGACACAAAGAGCTGGAGTAATTCATCCTCGACATAGGGGGGCTTTTGAGAGGTAGATGGTTAGAACAAAGGGCAGAAGGTGTGAGACGGGCAGATTGAAGAGTGGTAAATTGTGAAGCCAGAGGAAGGAATGGAGGTGGAGGGAGAGAGGGGAAATTGGTGCGAGTCTAGGTGGGCCACAGGGGAGGGGGTTCAAAGCATGGAATTCTCCAATTTAAGGTACCCTGAGCATTTTATGTTTCAGTCAAGCCTTCTCTCAGTTTTCCACTCCAGTGGATTGAATGACAGACTGGCCACTTTCCTTTTCAGACCACCCATCTTGAGCCTTGCAAACGTTCTCTGAATTGTTTCCATACATCTTTCCTCAAATAATTCTCCTTACCATTCTTAAATCGAATGATTTAATAGGAACCTGAGGGGTAGCTTTTTCACACAATGTTTGGTGGGTGTATGGAACGAGCTGCCAGATGAGGTAGTTGAGGCTGGGACTATCGCAATGTTTAAGAAACATTTAGACAGGTACATGGATAGAATAGGTTTAGAGGGACATAGGCCAATTGCAGGTAGGTGGGACTAGTGTAGATGGGATATATTGGCCGGCGTGGGCAGGTTGGGCCGAAGGGCCTGATTTCACATTATAAGACTCTATGACTATTCCTTCACACTGTTACATTTAGTTACTGTAGCAAGACTTTGGACAGTTTTTCTGTTTCTTTGTTAAAGTTACTGTCTACACTAGACAGTAACAGATAATGTTTTGTTACTATTAATGGGGGTAACATACTTGATCTATGTTACAATTTGGGCGCAACCTTGCTCGGTGGTGCTTCAATATTGCGTTATGGAATGGCTACTGTTCTCGTGTCAGTTAAATAAACACACAGAACTTTTGTTGGGCGATATTTTGGCAAGAGTTGCAAGGGTGATAAACAGAATAACATTTAACTAGTCTTCGAGTCTCTGAGGAGTTTCATTCATGGATTGATTTACACCTGTGAAGGCCAAAAATGTTTCATAAATGCTTCCAAAAACAAAAACTAAATCTCAAGGTTGGAGATGAGAGGCAGCTTTGCTCATGCACTTCACTCTTGTCCTCATGAGGATAACATTAGTGGTGGGACGGTGAAACTATTGTGCGTACAACAGTGCCTTCTCAAGTACACAAGCTTTTCTTGGCTGCCTGACTCTTTCAATGTGCCACTGCCACGAATTGTGGCCGAACAGAAAGGCTCAATTGTGTTTCCTATTCCCAAGGGATACAGGCAAAGAGACTGGTCATTCATTGTGGACAAGAAGTCACCATCCCCTCCTCATTTCTCATCCCCTCCCAGTTCGTGAAAACCATGTCTTATAGCCCTTGCCAGCAAATTTTCCATGACCAATCTCGACGAGAAATAGACGTTAGACTTCAGAGATACAGCGCGGCCCACTCACTCCGCGCCGACCAACGATCACCCCACACAGTAACCTACACACACACACTAGGGAAAATTTTACAACAGGTTACCAAAGCCAATTAACCCACAAACCTATACGTCTTTGGAGTGTCGGAGGAAACCGGAGCACCCGGGGGAAAACCGATGCGGTACAATTACAACTTATACATGATTACAATCAAGCCGTCCAGTGTACAGCTACAGGATAACCCTTCAATGTACAGGTTCGATGGTTAAATGGCTGTTGTACGTTATTTTCTGTGCCTTTACTTATTTCTAATCAAACCTCCAAATCTTGGCCAATGATTTGCTAAAAGTTGGAACAAAACCATATTTTGGAATAAATTAGGCTGAGGTTATTTATCACTGATCAGATTTTCTGGTGCAGAATGGATTTAAAGAATTTGCATCCCCCACCCCCCCCCCTCCACCCCCCCCGGGCTCTTGTCATCACATTTCTGAGTTCACAGCTTTTGTGAAAATAAAAATCTCTTCCAATTTGAAGTCTTGCCTGTTTTTTTATTTACTTTACTTTGCTATTCATAGTGTCAAGTCTATACCATTCTTACATCCACATAATGTGTCCTCAAAACATCTCAGAGATCAGTCACCCTTCCCCTAACTCTTCGTTTATCTGACGGGATTTTCTTGTTGTTAACCCTCTTTGTCATTCTTCGCTGAATGTTTGCCAATACTTTTTGCTTCTTTCTGACGAGAATCGCAGCTTGATAACGTCGCCTGCAACAAACCTGAAACTCACCCATAAAGAGAGCGCGATTGAGCAAGGGAAGAGCAGGAACCGAGTGGCGTTCATATCATTGTTTAATGATGTAATAACTGATATGGCAGCTTATCGTGTGCCAGGGCAAGGACACCGCTTGTACACTGTGACCCAACATAAATGTCAACCACTTGCAAGCCAGGTACAGCGTGCGGTCAATCTGATTTGAAGCAAAGTTTTGTTTCACCATTCTTCACAATGAAAACAGCCTCAATGTATATGGTGATCTTAATAATAATAATAATAATAATAATAATAATAATAATAATAATAATAATAATAATAATAATAATAATAATAATAATAATAATAATAAAAATAAGCCCATAGTCCAAAATATTGAACCAAAATCTGAGCCAGAAATTGAGATATTAATGCAGATGTTCCTCAAAACCATAGAAATGTAGAAACAAAGAACTGCCCAGGTATTTAGTTTGTTTTTAGTTTTAGTTTGGAGATACAGCGTGGAAACAGGCAATTTGGCTGACCGAGTCCGTGCCGACCAATGATCACCGTACACTAGTTCTTGCCTACACACTGTATTCTACTGCAGTTCTACTGCAGTTGTACAGGGTCTTGGTGAGACCACACCTGGAGTATTGCGTACAGTTTTGGTCTCCAAATCTGAGGAAGGACATTATTGCCATAGAGGGAGTGCAGAGAAGGTTCACCAGACTGATTCCTGGGATGTCAGGACTGTCTTATGAAGAAAGACTGGATAGACTTGGTTTATACTCTCTAGAATTTAGGAGATTGAGAGGGGATCTTATAGAAACTTACAAAATTCTTAAGGGGTTGGACAGGCTAGATGCAGGAAGATTGCTCCCGATGTTGGGGAAGTCCAGGACAAGGGGTCACAGCTTAAGGATAAGGGGGAAATCCTTTAAAACCGAGATGAGAACTTTTTTCACACAGAGAGTGGTGAATCTCTGGAACTCCCTGCCACAGAGGGTAGTCGAGGCCAGTTCATTGGCTATATTTAAGAGGGAGTTAGATGTGGCCCTTGTGGCTAAGGGGATCAGAGGGTATGGAGAGAAGGCAGGTACGGGATACTGAGTTGGATGATCAGCCATGATCATATTGAATGGCGGTGCAGGCTCGAAGGGCCGAATGGCCTACTCCTGCACCTATTGTCTATGTTTCTATGTTTCTATGACCCTATGAGGTTATAGGGAGAAGGAAACGTACAAACTCCATGCAGACAGCACCCGTAGTCTCTGGACACTGTAAGGCAGCAACAACACCGTGCCGCCCAAGTAAAGATACAGCATGGAAAACGGATCCTTTGACTGATTGAGTCCGCGCCGGCCAGTTATCCCTGCACACGAACGCTATCCTACACACATTTGGAACAATTTACAGAAGCCAATTAACCTATAAACCTGCAGGTCTTTGTCAGTGTGGGAGCAAAGCGGAGCACCCTGAGAAAACCCGCGCAGGTCACGGGGAGAATGCACAAAATCCATACAGACAGCACGCGTAGTCAGGATCGAACCCGGGTCTCTGGCGCTGTGACACTGTGCTGCCCAATGTATATGAAAGCTTCACAGTTAAGTGAAAGTGAAGAGGTGTTTTAGCAAACACAAGGTTCTGCAGATACTGGTGTAAAACACACAACACGCACACACGTATATGCACTCGCACACACATAACACACAACACACACACACACACACACACACACACACACACACACACACACACACACACACACACACACACACACACACACACACACACACACACACACACACACACACACACACACACACACACACACACACAGTGCTAGAGTAACTCAGCAGGTCAGGCAGCATCTCTGGAGAACATGGATAGGTGGTGTTTTGGTTACCTCACCTATGCATGTTCTCCGGGGATGCTGCCTGATCCACTGAGTTACACCAGCACTTTGTGTCCTTTCAAGTTGAATCGTAAATGGACATTCAAAAAGAGTTTAATGGAAGGTCATACATTTTTTGCAAAATGTAAGGCTTGGGTGTAAAGAGCCAGGAGTAACATGAATACAAAATTTGTGAAGAGAGATGAAATGGTGGCAATCACTTTTTTTTAGACTGGATGGAGATGTACATTGGAGTTCCCCCTTGGATGCAGTGTTTGGACAACTGTTTTTTTCAGATTCACTTGAAGTTGACTTGATTGCGATGGGAACAGGGAGTAATATACAGTTGGCACAAACCTGGATAGCTGTAAACAATGAGGAAAATTGTAGGCTACTTGAAAAAGACATCAAAATATGATGAGAATTAGAAGGTAGATGGAAGACAAAATTCAGTGCAATAAAATGTGGGAAGATGCGTTTTGAAAGAGGAAGGCGGTTGATAAATGCTACAGTTTTAAAGAGGGTGCGTACTTTGGAATGCTTGAATAGAAATTTTCAAAGTGGAAAAATTAGTGAACAAAACAATTATGAACCTCAGATAGACACAATATCAATAGACAATAGACAATAGGTGCAGGAGTAGGCCATTCGGCCCTTCGAGCCAGCACCGACATTCAATGTGATCATGGCTGATCATCCACAATCAGTACCCCGTTCCTGCCTTCTCCCCATATACCCTGACTCCGCTATCTTTAAGGGCTCTATCCAGCTCTCTCTTGAAAGCATCCAGGGAACCTGCCTCCACCACCCTCTGAGGCAGAGAATTCCACAGACTCACCACTCTCTGTGAGAAAAAGTGTTTCCTCGTCTCCGTTCTAAATGGCTTACCCCTTATTCTTAAACTGTGGCCACTGGTTCTGGACTTCCCCAACATCGGGAACATGTTTCCTGCCTCCAGCATGTCCAAACCCTTAACAATCTTATATGTTTCAATAAGATTCCCTCTCATCCTTCTAAACTCCAGAGTGTACAAGCCCAGCTGCTTCATTCTCTCAGCATATGACAGTCCCGCCATCCCGGGAATTAACCTTGTAAACCTACACTGCACTCCCTCAAAAGCAAGAACGTCCTTCCTCAAATTAGGGGACCAAAACTGCACACAATACTCCAGGTGTGGTCTCACTAGGGCCCTGTACAACTGCAGAAGGACCTTTTTGCTCCTATACTCGACTCCTCTTGTTATAAAGGCCAACATGTAATTCACTTTCTTCACTGCCTGCTGTACCTGCATGCTTACTTTCATAGACTGATGAACAAGGACCCCCAGATCCCGCTGTACTTCCCCTTTTCCCAACTTGTCGCCATTTAGATAGTAATCTGCCTTCCTGTTTTTGCTACCAAAGTGGATAACCTCACATTTCTCCACATTAAACGTCATCTGCCGTGCATCCGCCCACTCCCCCAACCTGTCCAAGTCACCCTGCATTCTCATAGCATCCTGGAGTAACTCAGCGGGTCAGGTGGCATCTCTGGTGAAAAAGAATAGGTGACACTTGGGTTGAGATCCTTCATCAGACTGAGAGTCAGGGAGTGGGATTCTGGTCACATGATCCTGGACTTCCTAAATGGAACAAAATGTTAGGAGGTTATGTCAAAACCCATTGAAACAATAGTTTGGTTTCTTCTGAGGTTTTGTTTCCACTTTAAGAAAGGACATGAAGTTTTGGGTGGTCCACAGAAGCGATTTACTCAGGGAAATTGTGCAATGGGATTGAGTCAAAGAGGAGATTTGGTTGAGGCATTTAAAATCACGAAGCGTTTTAAAGGAGGAAAATGCTTACGGTGGCGGGAGGGTCAATAAGGAAAGGTCACATATTTACGGTGCTTGGCAAAGGACCATGGCAGGAGGGTCATTCTCTTCACCCCCTTCTCCAGGAGGTTGTTGTGATCTCGAATGGACTCTATGATAGCCTGGTTGACACATGTTCAGAAGCAACCAACAAAAGATATTTGGATAAATATTTGAACACATGATGATCGGCTGAATATGGGGGAAAGAGCAGGGAGTGAAACTAACTGTTCTGGACTTTGAAATATTTGAGTACGATCCAAGTGAACTTCTGATGTTCTGCACCATTTCATGTGCCTGCAATAAGATATTTGGAGACCTCTTTTTATCCGTTCGTTGTGATCTCAAGTTTAATCTCCCTACTGAGTCTACGTTTATTTTATCAGTAACACAAACTAGATTTGCAATACAAAAATAATGTTTTGTTGATTAAGTATTTTACTTGAGGCAAGTTCCTTTCTTTTGTGATATCATGTTCACTGCACAAATATTCCCTGATCACCAAATGGATATTTACACTGGTTCTCCACAGTTCTGCTCCGGTCTACAGCTGTGAACGGACAATAATTCTTTACTCAACTTTATCAACTTGAAGTATATGATCTCTTCAGCCAATACCGATCAGTACATTTTGTGCAAAATATCTACTTAGTTCTCACTACCATGGAATTAATTGAACTACCTGCATTTACAGGGAAACAAGAGTCAAGAGTAGACACAAAATGCTGGAGTAATTCAGCGGGACAGGCAGCATCTCCTGAGAGAAGGAACGGGTGACGTTTTGGTTCGAGATCCTTCTTCAGATTCATATTCAGTCTTAAGAAGAGTCCTAATCCAAAACGTCACCTATTCACGTTCACCAGAGATGCTGTCTGACCCACTGAATTACTCCAGCACTTTGTGTCCTTTAGTCACTCGTCTTTTTAATATTCAAAAGCTAATGATCTGAGCCGGTGTATTTTATTTTAATTTTGGCGTTCACACCTGTGAGGTTCATCTTTTCTTCGTTTTAAGTGAAGAAATCCAAATTCATAGTTACCTCACACAAACTTTGTGACACTGTGTAAGTTTCCTTTCATTCTGTTACTGAATCTTACTGAAGAAGGGTCCCAGCCCAAAATATCACATATCCTTGTTCTCCAGGGATGTTGCCTGACCCGGTGGGTTATTCCGGGGTCTTGTGTCTTTTCTTGGTAAACCACCAGCTGCAGTACCTTCCTTGCTTCCACAATATATTACTCATTCACTCAATGGAATAATCCATGTGGTATGTGGATATTCATTGTTCTCTCCATTTAACTGGTCTCATTAAAGTTCAATTCAAATGCCTGTTTTGGGGATCACTGATGAGATTGTATTTAGGTGTATTTACTTAAAACCTGATTATTTTCTGCTTTCATTTTATAAATCTCATGAGAGCATTTTATCACAAGAGGAATAGACACACAAGGTCTCTTGCCCAGAGTAGTGAATCGAGAACCAGAGGGCATAGTTTTAAGGTGAGGGAGGAAAGATATAATGGGAATCTCAGGGGTAACTTTTTCTCATAAAGGATGGCGGGAATAAGGGGTAGGCTATTTAGAACAGAGATGAGGAAAACCATTTTCACCCAGAGAGTTGTGAATCTGTGGAATTCTCTACCTCAGAAGGCAGCAGAGGCAGAGAATCTTAAGGTAGAGCTCTTAAAGATAGCGTAGTCAAGGGATATGGGGAGAAGGCAGGAATGGGATACTGATTGTGGATGATCAGCCATGATCACAGTGAATAGCAGTGCTGGCTCGAAGGGCCTGATGGCCTGCTCCTGCACCTATTGACTATTGGGTATGGAACGGGCTGCTGGAGGAGGTAGTTGAGGCAGGGACTAGCGCAACGTTTAAGAAGCAAATAAACAGGTACATGGATAGGACAAGTTTGGAGGGATGTTGGTCATATGCAGGCAAGTGGGGTTGATATAGATGGGACATGTTGGTTGGCATGGCTAAGTTGGGCTGAAGGGCCTTTTTCCAAACTGTATGACTCTATGACAATTGCAATCACTATGGTGAAGAAATGCAAATGCTATTGACACACTGTACTCTATTTGTATCTGAAACAAAATGCCTTGGCAAGCTTCTTCAGACAAGATAGACCCCTGCAGCCATTATCACATAACTTGCTGTTGCATATATTTGTCATTTACTCTTTGCAAACGACACCCTTCAGGGAAGGTATAGTGTAAATTCCTAAGATTCATTATCTGTTTTTCTAATTTACTTTTGCGTGAATCAAATATGAAGTTTGCAGAGACGAAATATAAACCTAAAGTACATGCCAAAGCTATGTTTCAAGAATTTGTTAGCAGGAACCATTTGAACCTAATATTATCATCAACAGCCAAGGGAGGTTGGATGTTGTTCAGCTCTAATTATTCTTCTATTCCCTGTCAGCACATAGTTTATCTGTAAAAGCATGGAGTGCAGTTCTAAGTGGCATAATAGCATTTGGGATGGTAAATATGTGGGTATGTCACACTGATAAATGAAACACATGAACATTAATTATTGAGTTGAGGACTGTGCCGTCTCATACTCATCAACCACACCTTGAAGCCAGCCTGATTAAAGAAAGCATCCGAACCATAAGCATGAGAAAACAAAACCAAAATCTTTCAAGTACTGGGAATATGAAGTAAAACGACAATTGCTTGAAATACTTAGCAAGTTGGGCAAAATGCATGCAGCCAACAAATAAATACTATGCTCATTGCATCCAGATGCGTGTACCAGACCGTTTCCCTTCCCAAAGATACTGAATGATCTGTTGGGTATTTGTTTCTTGTTTTGCTTTGGGACTAATTATACTAAATCTGCTTAAGAAGGAACTGCAGATGCTGGAAAATCTAAGGTAGACGAAAATACTGGTGAAACTCAGCGGGTGAGGCAGCATCTATGGAGCGAAGGAAATAGGCGACGTTTCGGGTCGAGACCCTTCTTCAAGATACTCGATACTAAATCTGCTTATAGGTTCATAAGTGATAGGAGCAGAATTAGGCTATTTGGCCCATCAAGTCCACTCCGCCATTCAATCACGGCTGATCTAGCACTCCCTCCTAACCCAATTGTCCTGCCTTCTCCCCATAACCCCTGACACCTGTACTAATTAACACATTTTATTTTGTTATTAGTTATGATCCTTTACAATTTAATGATCTGGACCATTTATGCTGCATGGCTGTGTGCAGTGGAAATGGGCAGTAAGTGTCTGGACTGCATGTCTCTGTACAATGGAGTATAGGTTTGTATAATGAGTCTGCACTGTATGCCTGTGCAGTGGGGATGAGGAACACATCTGTGCACTAGGCAGCATGCCTCTGTGCAGTGGGGATGGGGAGTATGCCTGTATGCAATGAGTTTCATGTCTCTGTCTAATGGGTTAGATGCATGTTTTACTTGTCAGTGCTGCATGTCTGTGTGCAGTGGGGATGGGGAGTGTGCCTGTATGCAAAAGACTGCATGTCTCTCAGCAATGGGTTAGACGTCTGCTATACATGTCAGCGCTGCACGCCTCTATTGCAGTGCGGAGCTGCATGTTCCCATGCAGCGGGGATGGGGAGCATGTCTGTATGCAACGGGCTGCATGCCTGTGCAATGGGTTAGATGTCTGCATTACGTGTCAGTGCTGCATGCCTGTATGCAATGGGTTAGACGTCAGTTGTACATGTCAGCGCTGCACGCCTCTGTTGCAGGGGGGTGGGGGTGGGTGTGAGGTGCATGTTCCTCTGCAGCAGAGAGCATATCCATATGCAATGAGTCATAAGGCCACAAGTGATAGGGGCAGAATTAGGCCATTCGGCTTACTAAATCTACTCCGCCATTCAATCATGGCCGATCTATCTCTCCCTCCTAACCCCATTCTCCTGCCTTCTCCCCGTAACCACTGACACCCGTACTAATCAAGAATCTATCTACCTCTGCCTTGAAAATATCAATCGACTTGGCCTCCACAACCTTCTGTGGCGATGAATTCCACAAATTCAGCACCCTCTGACTAAAGAAATTCCTCCTCATCTCCTTCCTAAAGGAACGTCCTGTAATACTGAGGTTGTGCCCTCTAGTCCAAGACTCTCCCACTAGTGGAAACATCCTCTCCACATCCACTCTCTCTATGGCTTTCATTATCTGTAAGTTTCAATGAGGTCCCCCCCCCTCAACCTTCTTGTCCGAGACTCGCCCACTGGTGGAAACGTCTGAAGAGGGTCTCGACCTGAAACGTCACCCTTTCCTTCTCTCCAGAGATGCTGCCTGACCCACTGAGTTACTCCAGCATTTTGTGTCTACCTGCAAAAAAAAGTGACGATGATTTTGTCGGGTGAAAATGAGAAGCTTATGCGAATTGGGAGGGGGAGGGATAGAGAGAGAGAGAGAGAGAGATAAGGAATGCCAGGGCTACCTGAAGTGAGAGAAATCAAGACACTTACCACCAAAGTTCATAGATCTTACCATAGATCTTTGCTTACCACTGGGCCACCTACATTAAAAGTCTGTTTACACACCACACCACCTCCAGGTCCCTCAGATCGGCCGACTTGGGGTTACTGAACGGTCTAGGCATAAGTTCAGGGGCGACCGTGCCTTTGCAGTTGCAGCTCCTAGACTGTGGAACAGCATCCCTTTTCCCATCAGAACTGCCCCCTCCATCGACTCTTTTAAGTCGAGACTTAAAACTCATCTTTACTCTCAAGCCTTTCTTGACGTCCTCTGAGCGAGGGCTATATATATGTATTAATGTATGTACTTAATCTATGAACCACTGTTGTATAACGTTAGTACCTCCACCAATGTAAAGCACTTTGGTCAACGAGAGTTGTTTTTTTAAAAGGTTTTTTAAAATAGAAATGAAAGTGACTTGACTTGAAGGTAGACAAAAATGCTGGAGGAACTCCGCGGGTGCAGCAGCATCTATGGAGCGAAGGAAATAGACAACGTTTCGGGCCGAAACCCTTCTTCAGACGTTGCCTATTTCCTTCGCTCCATAGATGCTGCTGCACCCGCTGAGTTTCTCCAGCATTTTTGTGTACCTTCGATTTTCCAGCATCTGCAGTTCCTTCTTAAACACAAATGACTTGACTTGACTTTTTTTTTAACCTTTTTCTATGGTTTGTATGGAAACTTATTATTTATAGAAACATAGAAAATAGGTGCAGGAGTAGGCCATTCGGTCCTTCGAGCCTGCACCGCCATTCAATATGATCATGGCTGATCATCCAACTCAGTATCCTGTACCTGCCTCCTCTCCATACCCCCTGATCCCTTTAGCCACAAGGGCCACATCTAACTCCCATCTAACTCAAAATAACTGTAAAGCGCTTTGGTGTCAATGCGAGTTGACTTAAAACGTGCTATATAAATAAAACTTACTTACCTACTTGACTTGGGTACACAAAAATGCTGGAGAAACTCAGCGGGTGCAGCAGCATCTATGGAGCGAAGGAAATAGGTAACGTTTCGGGCCGAAACCCTTCTTCAGACTGCTTAGAGGGAGACAGAGGGAAGAGACAGAGACTTTAAGATTTTGCCTTCCACCACAGTGAGGAGGTGTTTGGTGAACTCACTGTGGTGGATGTTAAATTTGTGTTGATTGTGTGTTTTTGTCATTTTTTAAATTATATGTATGACTGCAGGGAAACAAAATTTCGTTCAGACCGAAAGGTCTGAATGACAATAAACGAATCTAATCTAATCTAATCTAATCACTTGGACTTGGGCTGTTTGTGAGTTGCCCAAGGGAAAGATGCGAGGCTGCTACTCTCTGCAGTGGCGCCGGTCGGCCTGCGTGGGGCAGCAGCGAGTCCGGGCCGGCGGGGGTCACGTGGTGCGGCCGCCGAGCGGAGCGGAGCCGCTGGTGTAAGATGGCGGCCGCGCTGCCCGAGCGGAGCGCGTTGACCTACTGCCTCCACAAATGGTCCAGCTACTCGTCTACCTACGTGCCCGAGTGAGTATCCAGCCCGCCGCGCTAAGCTGTGTCTCACCAAACCCGCACCGTCCCCTCTCCTCTCCTCCTCGCTCCGGCGCGGCCCAGATGCCGCCGAAGCCTCGGCCTCGAGTACCGCTGGAGGCCGCCCTGACCCCCCCCCCCCTCCGCCAGCCCCGGGTGGGACTGAACAAGGGTCCCTTCTGTAGAAGAAGAAAACGGCGCCAGAGACGCGGTCTGTCCCGCTGAGTTACTACAGCAGTGTGTGTGGTGTGTGTCTGTCTGTGTCTGTCTGTGTGTGTCTGTCTGTCTGTCTGTCTGTGTGTGTCTGTCTGTCTGTCTGTCTGTGTGGTGTGTGTCTCCACTCATCTCTTTCTTCACTCATCGCTTTCTCTCTTCACCATCTCTCTCTCTTCACCCCTTCTCTCTCTCTCTCTCTTCACCCCTTCTCTCCCTCTCTCTTCACCCCTTCTCTCTCTCTCTCTCTCTCTCCACCCCTTCTCTCTCTCTCTCTTCACCCTTCTCTCTCTCTCGCTTCCTCCTCTATTCTCGTCTCACCCCTTCTCCTCTCTCTCCTCTTCTCTCTCCTCTCCCTTTCACCCATTCTCCTCTCTCTCTTCACCCCTTCTCTCTCTCTCTCTCTCTCTTCACTCCTCTCTTCTCCTCTCTCTCTCGTCTCTCTCTCTCCCACCCCTGTCTCTCTCTCTGTCCTCTTTCTCTCTACTCTCGCTTGCCACCTTCTCTCTCTGCTCTCTTCTCACCAGTCTCTCCTCTCTCTTCACCCTTCTCTTTCTCTACACATCTCTTTCTCTCTCTCTCTCTCTCTTCACCCATCTCTCTCTTTTCACCCATCTTTCTCTCCATTCACTGTCTATATCTAGTACATCAGTGGAGTTTCTTGTACATCAGTGGAGCTGCACACTAAATCTCGTTGCACTGACGTGCAATGACAATAAAAGATATTATTATTATTATTATTATTATTAGTGACGTATTAAAGAGTAGAAACAAGAAATTTCAGATGCTGGTTTACAACAAATAAACACACAAAGAAAAATAAAGTTCAGCAGTCAGTGATGTACTCGAGCATTTTCATGCTTAGGAAGTTGTTCACTTTCTGCTGAGAGCATCATTGACGGGGCTGTAAGCCTCTGCCCACCTTTCTGTAGTTTTCATTTCAGTCCCCCCGCCCGCCCGCCCGCCCGTTCCCACAACACCACCAGCACTTGTGATACACTGCAACAGGCAATTTCTTGATTTGCTGCAATGACATGACCAAAACTTCTATACTTATCTGCTAGCCAAGTATGTATCTTAAAGCTTAACAGTCAAGTGAAAGTAAAGAGATGTATTAGTAGACACAGGAACTGCAGATGTTGCTTTACAAAATAAAAGAGAGAATGTGCTGGAGTAACTCAGTGGGCCAGGCACCATCTCTTGGGCACAGATATGCAATGTTTTGGGTCGGGACCCTTCTTCAGACTTTAGTGGTTTGAAATTGTGTGGTTTCTAGTCTTGAGCAAAAAGAGATTTGGAATCGGTTATCATTTGTTTTATTTTATCAGTGTATTGTGAGACAAGCTGAATGAATGATTTGTTTTATAATTGTTACAAGGAAGCCGTTTTATATATTTGTGGCTTGAAAATATAAGATGATGATATTTTTTTTTAAATTGAGCCTTGGATCAGTCTGGGGTACTTTGGTTACTTCATTGTGCTGTTGTAACACCATTGACAGGAGCGCAGAACTTTTCGTTGGAAAGTTTGTACTTGATACTACTGTTTGCACATGATCTTTGCAATGTGTCAAGTATCAGCAAATACTGTCATCCTCTTCAAATATTTGGGAATGTTGGATATGCAGTATCTTGTGGCAAATAAAGCCACGGCATTACTGTCAAACACAGGTTGTGAAATTATGTGGCTGGCAGATCCTTTCTTTGACATTATCAGCTGGACAAAGTTTGGCTTACAACTGCAGGGTCTGATTTTTGTCAACCTTCGATGTGGCTGAGATAAAACTCAATGGAATAGCAAAACTTAGCTGAGTGTTAATTAAAAAAATTGCTTTGGTTTGGTGCTGCCTCTTAAAAGAATAGTCCCACTTTGCCTGTAACTCCACAAGTTATTTTATTTTCAAGTATTCATTCAATTGCTTTTGAGTGCTACAGTAACTTTTGTATCCATCCACTGTGCAATGGATTCCTGATCATAAGTGAAATTTTGACGTGAAATTTTGACTGACTTTGTATTGACCATAGACCTTATTTAACTTATAGACAATGGGGACAGGAGTAGGCCATTCGGCCCTTCGAGCCAGCACTGCCATTCACTGTGATCATGGCTGATCATCCACACTCAGTACCCTGTTCCTGCCTTTTCCCCATATCCCTTGACTCCGCTATCTTGAATAGCTCTATCCAACCCTCTCCTGAAAGTATTGGCCTCCACTGCCTTCTGAGGCAGAGAATTCCACAAATTCCAGGGTATACAAGCCCAGCCGTTCCATTCTATCAACATATGATAGTCCCGCCATCCCTGGAATTAACCTCATGAACCTACGCTGCACTACCTCAATAGCAAGAATGTCCTCAAATTTGGAGACCAAAACTGCACACAATACTCCAGGTGTGGTATCACTAGGGCCCTGTACAACTGCAGAAGGACCTCTTTGCTCTGATACTCCTCTTTTACTACTCCTCTAAAACATTGGAATTATTTTGCTCTTTGTTACAACTGACCTATTTAGATTAACTGTCAATATTTGTCCATTTTTAATGTAAAAATATTGTTCCGTGTGATACAGAACACAGAACAGTGCAACAAAGGAGCAGGCCCTTTGGCCCATTCATACCCATGGTAGAGGTATCAAAAACAAGGCGATATAGGTTTAATGTGCAGGAAGGAACTGCAGATGCTGGTTTACATCGAAGATAGACACAAAATGCTGGAGTAACTCAGCGGGTCAGGCAGCATCACTGGAGAGAACGATTGGGTGACGTTTTGAAGGGTTGAGACTGAGCTCAGTCTGAAGAAGGGTCTCATCCAGAAACATCACCCATTCCTTCTCTCCAGTGATGCTGCCTTACCTGCTGAGTTACTTCATCATTTTGTGTCTATCTTAGGTCTGGGTTTATCTTAGGACTGGTTGATGAGAAAGAAGATTTTACATATGATCTTGGGAGGGAAAGTGTCAAAGCAAAATGAATTTATTGTGTGCAAATAGGATTAGTGTAGATGGGCATAAAGACTGGCATGTATGTCTTGGGCAGTAGGCCTGTTTCTGTGCTGTAGAATTCTGACTATGATAACTTAATGTTCTGGATTGAAACACTAGATTCTGGAGCTACCTCAATGCTTATTACAGTTGCTTTGAAAGTTGTCTAAGAGACAGATAGTAATAGTTTAAGACAGACCTTTTGCTTATAGGTCCCATTGCAATCTGAAATTAATAATCTGCTTATTTTTATGTTATTATAGTCATGAATTTATTGGCTTTTATATATATTATCTTGGAAGGCAAGAAATAACTTGCACCAATGCTTTGAGATAATTTTGAAATTATGTTTTAATACTGCTATTATGGAATGAAGGCAACTTGATTTACTGTGTGCTTTGTTTAATCTAAAGTTGCAAATGCTTCTGTGAAATCAATTATGCAGTAGAGCAAGTGCTGTTAATGTGATGGGAATTTCACATGCAGCATCATTCAGCGACCATCTGTGACGTGGAGTGAGAGAGAGAGTACTTTGGCTTTATTTCAAAGAATGCTTTAAAATCTTCATTAACTCACTCCAGTGATTTCTACACTAAATATGGTGAATTTCCAAGAAACTAAATACAGGTCGTCTGCTTATGTATACCTGACTTCTGTAAAGCACATCGATCAAAAGAGTTGTTGAGGAAAAATTATTACCCTCAATCTAATATGACAGAACATGTATATGGGGTGAAATAGATTGCTGCTTCAAATACTTCTGACTGGCATTCTCGCACCAGTGGTCTTATGGAAATAACTTTGTATAAATGCTTGTATTTGTACACAGGAATATGTGGATATTAGGGAGAGGAGTAGGCCATTTGTTCCCTGGTGCTATCCTATCATTTGATAAGATCATTGCTTTGGGGGCAATCACGTGATAAACGTCCTATTTGCCACAACTTGCAACAAACGGCAATGACTTTGGCATAAATTGGCAGAATAAAAACACAAAAAATGCCAAAAGACACTAGGTCAGGCCACATGTGTGGGAAGAGAAACAGTTAATGCTTTGGATGAGACCCAAGAAACTGCAGATGTTGTAATCTTGAGCAAAACACGCAGTGCAGGAGGGAATTAGCGGGTCAGGCAGCATCTGGGGAGGGAATGGACAGACATTTTGGGTTGGGACCTTTCAGTCTTAATAAAGGGTCCCCACCTGATCCTTCGTTTGTCCATTCCCTCCAAAGATGTTGTCTGACCCACTAAGTTCCTTCAGCACTTTGAGCAAACACAGTATATCTGGCATAGTGGCTGTGGCAGATATGACTTGACTTATTATTTCCAGAATTTTCTGTTTAATTTGGATTTCTGGCAACTGCAGTTTTTTTTTTTTTGATTTTCATTTGAGCTGAGAGAAATTTTTTTTTTAACATTATGTGAAGTAATGACGTGGAATCTTAATTTGCCTGCCAACCATTCAAATAGACAGACAGTTGCATAACTGCATAATATTTAAACTGACTTTCCAAGAAGGATATATGGTGCAGTTAAGACATTGAAGACATTTGTGCCCAAGTAATTTATTTTTCAGTCGTAACATGTGCTGAAACCTCTCAGGCACATGGGATATTGGAAGTGTGAAGCGATCAAGCAGCACCTATGAAAAGATAAATTGATTTCATGTTCCAGTTTGACCTTGCAGGAAAAATGGAAAATGTTATTGAGCTGAGGTTTTGAGCAGATATAAGAGAAGTGAACATTTGAGGGAACATCTGTATGGCAAGCACAAGTCACTAATTGACAGGCACAAGACGGTGATTGTTTATATAATATTTTCAATTCAGGGATGTGGATCAGATGAATCCCTCAACAGTTGGTCTTTTTAATGAACTTTTACACTGCACATTTTGAGAAGTGAGGCAAATGCAAAGTTGTTCCTGTCTGTTTTCTCAGCATGTATAATAATGATTATCTGTTTCAGTGCTGGACTAATAACTTGCATCTTTGACTCGAGGAGATAGACACAAAATTCTGCAGTAACTCAGCAGGACAGGCAGCATCTGTGGAGAGGAGGAATGTGTGACAGTATAATGTGGATAAATGTGAGGTTATCCACTTTGGTGGCAAAAACAGGAAAGTAGACTATTATCTAAATGGTGGCTGATTAGCAAAAGGGGAGATGCAACGAGACCTGGGTGTCATGGTACACCAGTCATTGAAAGTAGGCATGCAGGTGCAGCAGGCAGTGAAGAAAGCGAATGGTATGTTAGCATTCATAGCAAAAGGATTTGAGTATAGCAGCAGGGAGGTTCTACTGCAGTTGTACAGGGTCTTGGTGAGACCACACCTGGAGTATTGCGTACAGTTTTGCTCTCCAAATCTGAGGAAAGACATTATTGCCATAGAGGAAGTACAGAGAAGGTTCACCAGACTGATTCCTGGGATGTCAGGACTTCCAAATGAAGAAAGACTGGATAGACTCGGCTTGTACTCGCTAGAATTTAGAAGATTGAGGGGGGATCTTATAGAAACTTACAAAATTCTTAAGGGTTTGGACAGGCTAGATGCAGGAAGATTGTTCCCGATGTTGGGGAAGTCCAGGACAAGGGGTCACAGTTTAAGGATAAAGGGGAAGTCTTTTAGGACCGAGATGAGAAAAACATTTTTCACACAGAGAGTGGTGAATCTCTGGAATTCTCTGCCACAGAAGGTAGTTGAGGCCAGTTCATTGGCTATATTTAAGAGGGAGTTAGATGTGGCCATTGTGGCTAAAGGGATCAGGGGTAATGGAGAGAAGGCAGGTACAGGATACTGAGTTGGATGATCAGCCATGATCATGTTGAATGGCGGTGCAGGCTCGAAGGGCCGAATGGCCTACTCCTGCACCTATTTTCTGTGTTTCTATGCTCTGTTTCCAGAGCTGATCGCAGAACTTTAGTGTACTTTCCAAGGCCGCAGGAGGTGAGTTCGCAGACTGTTCACAGCCGTCAACTTTCCCCATCACCTTCCACTGTCGCCATCTAGATGCTGCAGTTTTTTTTAACTACAATATGCATTTTTAAAGCTGCAAAAAAGGATGAAGATATTGCAGTTTAAAATAGAGGTGTATAAAATTAATGATGTATAAATGCTGTTTAGTCGAAGGGTAGTTAATCTGTGGAACCCATTTGCACAGATGGCTGTGGAGGCCAAGTCAGTGGATATTTTTAAGACAGACATAGACAAATTCTTAATTAGAACGAGTGTCAAGGGTTATGGGGAGAAGGCAGGAAAATGGAATTAGGTGGCAGAGATCAGCCATGATTGAGGGAGTAGACTCGATGGGCCGTATGGCCTAATTCCACTATAACGTGGACTTGCGTAATTCCCTTTCAGTTTCCAAGCCAAATAAACTCTTATACAGAAGGATCCATTAGTAAGTGAATAAAACGAGTGAACGATGTGATGCAATAGTTGAGAAAGCTTTTTTTAAAGTAATTTGACTTGGAAGTAACAGCATGTACCAAACAATCGATAGATTAGAAAAATAAACAACTTTGAACTGCATAGGGCAATGTTGAGGTAACTTTATTTTGTAGTTGCATATTCACTGAGATCTGAGAGATTTTTTTACCCCGGAGAGTATTTTTCCTCAGTATTGGATTGGACGGATGTGTTAAGGACATAATCCTAACTTGCTGCATTACCATGTTCTTGGAAATGTTTTGTTTTAGTTATGCCACCACAAGTTCTTTTCTTTTGAATGAAAATCATGAGGATAAATGCACTATCTTTTGCCTTTTGTTTTGATTTCACTAATTTGTTTGTGTTGATGTATTGAATTTGGTTGAATCACCATCCCTTAGGCAGCACGAATAGATGTTCAAAATGGTTAAATGGATCCAGATGAGGTAGACTGTTTTGGCTTTGGTTATTTCATCCAGAGACTTGCTGCATTTCAGCATTTAATTTCTTGGATTCACAGATTTTGTTCTTTGCTACTGTTCCTGAAAACTTTTCCATTTGTTGAGTGTTTCTTGAGGAAAAATTCCCAATATTAGTCCTAAAGTTTTAAGATTTAAAATCTTTAAGATTAAATCTGTTTACTTACAACTCAAGTTAAATGGTTCTTGAATTGTCTTTGAGATTTCTAATACTTCTGCCAATGTTTTTCCAACAAGATTTGTCAAATATGTATTTGAGCTCTTTTGGTTTGTTCATATGTGTCAAGAACCCTTGTATAAGCTTGAGATCGTGGTAGCTCCAAGTCCAACAGGTGTTGTGCTTCCCTTTCCAGACAAGGAATTGGTTATATTTGTTTTCCATAGTATGTTCCATACACTAATGGAATTACCTTAACTATAAGCATTTTGGATTTTGGAAACCCATATGATACTGCTTTCTGTGTGCTTTGGACATAATTTTGTTTTAGTTGGTGCGGCAGGGTCTTTTTGCATATCAATCTACAATGATGACTCTCTGTTAGGTATGATCTTAATCAAATTTCTTGTGAATTGTAGTGCTTGTGTTCCATGTAAAATAATATACTGGATTGTCACTCACATGTATTTTTGTTTATTACGTGAATCTGCTGATATATACTGGTATTCCTTCATTGCTTGAATGTGTGACAGCCAAGAAGGCACACCAATTACCTCCGCTTTCTTAGGAGACAGAGCAAATTCGGCACGTGTCCAATGATTCATACAAACCTTTACATATATTCCTGAGTCTGGTGTGTGAACTTTCAACCTTCTGTACCTTTGGGTACCTTCTACCAAGGTCCAGAAGCTTGAAAGTACACACACCAGACTCAGGAACAGCTTCTTCCCCTCCATCAAGCTTGTGAATGGTCCAATTCATCTCTACCCCCATAGTGGACATTGAATTTTGTAAATGGAATTGGTGCGCCACTATGTTGAGAACTATACTCTGGAGTCTGCATCTTTTCCTCTGTTCACCCTATTGTACTTGAGTTTGACGATTATAGTTATGTATTGTATTATCTAATCTAATTGGATTGCATGCAAAGCAAAGTTTTTCATTTTACCTTGGCACAAATGACAACAATAAATTGATAGAAATTATTTTTTTGTGATTTAAGTACAATCAAGTAAAATCATACTATACTTTAGTTTAGTTTATTGTCACATGTACTGAGGTACCGTGAAAAGCTTTTGTTACGTGCTAACCAGTCAGCAGACAATACACAAGCTTAATCATAAGTACAAGAGGGCAATTATTGTAGTGTGAAAATAGTAGATTTCTGCCCAGTCAGTACACAGTCGCCACGTTTCTTGTGGCATCTTGTACCTTTCAAGTATCAAGGTCTCGGCAATAACTAGTCTTATCTTGGCGCTAAGGTCGGTGATGTAGGGTCGCCCTGGCCACTGGTTCTTCTGCCATTCAACTCTCCTTGCTGGATCCACTAACAACTTTCCTGCTCTTGCTTAATCCTTGCCCCACACCCCTTCCGACCCGCTACTTCATCTGTCTGCAGAATGATCTGAAATGCCACCTGTCCATTTCCCTCCACCGATGCTGCCTGACCCGCTGAGTTTTATAATAACATAAATATGCTAGGTTAATTCAGAGAAGGTTATTGCAGGGAATAAACTAACTGTAGGACAATGCTGTTCCTGTCAGTCGACATTGCAGATATTATTACTAAAGTTTTACAGAATCTCTTTGGTTGAAGTGCTACCATGTTCAATTCTAAGCAAAGCTTAAAAAAACTGCAGCTTGCTCCCTTACATGCCAGACAAAAATTTAGGAAAATGCTCTGCAATTTTAGCTGCTCATTCCAACTACAGCTAATCTTGTCATCAGGAGTTCATCCCACTCGCGTCATTAAGCTCCAGTGGGACAAGGTTCTTCCGACAGGATCAGATGACGTCAAAGCAGCTGATCCTCCAGCTAATCTGTCAATATTTCTGGCTGGTAGCAGGATAAAATCAGGTTGTTCGTGGACCACGTCAGGCTATGGTCTTCTTAGTGTCATTTTGACACTTAACGTATATACTGAGAACACTTACTCATAGAAGACGGAGGATTCTGGCTGGTGGTCTGACTGGCGGTATCCTGCAGGAATCTGTGTTGGGGCCGCTGTTGTTTGTGATATATATATAACTGACTTGGACGTAAATGGAGATGGGTTGGTCTTTAAGGAGACGCAAGGAACTGCATATGTTGAAATCTTGTGTAGAACACCGTGTTGGTCAGGCAGCATCTCTGGAGGACATGGGTAGACAATGTTTCGGGTCGGGATCCTTTTTCGAACTGAGCAGTAGTGGGGAGAAATCTCGTTGAGAGGAGGGGGCAGGACAAAGCCTGGCAGAACGTGGTCGAACAGCAGGAAAACAGCAGAAATCGCATGGGGTGCAGTGAGAGGGGCTCACAAGCTCCGTCAGAGAGAGGAGGTGAAATTCTTCCAAGTAAGCATTTAGTGTCATTGCGTATACCCTTCAATGAGTGCTCCAGTAGTTGAAACACATGAACATATTCCTTTGTTGAAATTTAATGTATGAAACTCCACGGATTTAAAACATACTCCCACATGCAATTGAACATACAGCTGTTATTCAAATTGACTTCACTGTCTCCAGAGTTCAATCATACAAGTGCTCCTGAGAGCACAATATACTCAATTTTCAATCATGTTTCCACAGTTAAAGCCATTTAAAAACACCAGTACTGTTTTCAGTATTAAGAGTAGCATGAGATGTTGAGCAGCTGCAAAGTTTTGAACTGCAACCTATTAACCTCAGTTGCTACCTTTCCTATCCTTTATAATGCGTATTAAAAAGGTTACGATGACCTGCAGCAACATTTCTCAGTAAATTCTTTACACTGTGTAACCGTACGACAGACTCTCACCACCCATAGCACCTATTATTCTGAGGAAAAATCAAATGATATAGAGAGCCCATCCATCAGTCAGAATCACCTTTCATGCACTGGAACAGTTCCCCATCAACTTTCTTTATCCCCCAATTGAGTGATGAAACTTAAATTAGCCACGTCAACTGCCTTTCACAATTAAATGGCCTTTTGCTCTCCTATGAGCTAAGTGAAACGACTCGCGCATCATTCTAGCCTGTAAATGTTTTTAACTTTGTGTAAAAATAATGATTTGAGGTGTTTTCTAGTAATTCCAATAAAAACAAGATGTATGCAAAAAGCTTGGATCAGAAATTAGATACAGTTTGAAAGCAAAAATGTGCATTGGTGCGTGTGCATATTTCAAGTTCGAAGCACAGTCAATGGGATTAGTGTAGAAGCGCAAAAGGAACAGCATGGATGTGGAGGACTGAATGGCCAATTTCAATGCTGTACAAACTCTTATTCATTGACACTATACACAGAGAAATCAAGATAACTGTCTCTATCTAACTGTCAGACATATCAGTGCTGAATTGGAATTAATTGGAAAAAATAAACCATAAATTTTCCTTGAAGCACACTTGCGCAACAACAAATTTAGCTGGATAAATTTAGTAGATTGAGCAGTGTCTGCGGATGGAAATGATTGGCCAATGTATCGGATTGAAACCCTGTATCAGGAGTGAGAGTGAAGACGGAAGATAGCTAACGAGGGGAGTGGCAAGACCGAAGCTGGTGTTGATATGAAGACCATGAATGGGTTCATGATAGACAATAGGTGCTGGAGTAACTCAGCCGGATCAGGCAGCATTTCTGGAGGACGTGAATAGGCGATGTTTTTGGCCGGCACCCTTGTTCTGACTGATTGTACCATGAGAGAGAAAGCTGGAAGTGGTGCAGAACATGCAGACTCTCTGCCTGTTTCCCAGAAGAGGGTCTGTTGTACTCGTGTATAGTACATTTTGAATGGATAACATGCAGAACAAGCATTCCCCTGTTCTCTGTACTTGTGACAATAAATTAACTAACTAATATATAGTAACAAGGAACTGCAGATGCTGGTTTATACCAATGATAGACACAAATTGCTGGAGTAACTCAGTGAGTCAGACAGTATTCCTGGAGAACATGGATATGCGATATTTCGGGTCTGAACCCTTCTTCAGACCAATTAACATACTTCAAGTTCCTTTGTGTAAATATCACCAGCAATTTGACCAAATCCAACCTCATCGATGATCCAGCCGAGAAAGCAAACCCACATGTCTACTTCCTCACAACACTGAAGAAATTTGTTGTGTCTTTAGTGTTTCTTACCAAATTCAACAAATGCACCACTGAAAGCATCCTCTTGGGATGCATCACAGTTTGATGTGACACTGTCTGCCTATGACCGCAAAACATTGCAGAGAATTGCTGACGCAGCCCGGCAAACCAACCTCCCCATGGATTCTGAATGTTTTCATGAGAGAGTTAGATTTAACTCTTTGGGCTAAAGGAATCGAGGGATATGGGAAAAGAGCAGGAAACGGGGTACTGATTTTGAATGATCAGCCATGATCATATTGAATGGCTCGAAATGCTGCATGGTCCATTCCCTCACCTATTTTCTATGTTTCTATTACATCGGTCCTTCTCGCTGCCTTGGGAAAACAGCTGACATAATCAATGACCACTCATAAACCATCATTCTCTCTTCTTCCCCTCTCCTGTTGGGCAGAAGATCCACATACGATACGATAAAATAGAACTTTATTTATCCCAGGAGGGAAATTGATCAACGGTGATAAAAACACAAAATACATGAAACGTGAAATTAAAGTGACGAGTGGGGGGGGGGGGTCAGTCTCAGTCTACCCCACGACAGAAGGGGGAGGAGTTGTACAGTTTGATAACCACAGGAAAGAAGGATCTCCTGTGGCATTCTTCCCTGCATCTTGGTGGAGCCAGTCTGTTGCTGAAGGTACTCCCCAGGCTGAGCAAGGTTTCTAGATCAGTTTATTGTCACATGTACCAATTAAGGTACGGTGAAATTCGATTTACCATACAGCCATACTTTAAAAAAAGCAACATGACACACAACTACATAAAAGTTAACATAAACATCCACCACAGCGGATTCCCCACGTTCCTCACTGTGATGGAAGGCAATAAAGCCCAATCTTCTTCCTATTTTATTCTCCCGTGGTCGGTGTAGTTGAACTATCCGCAGTCGGGGTGATCGAAGCTCCCGCAGCCGGCGGTCGAATGTGCCGCATCGAGGCGGTCGAAGCTCCCGCGGCTTGGAGTTCCCGAAGTCAGTCTTTAACCAGAGACCGAGATGTTAAAGTCTGCAGGCTCCCGCGGTTGGAGCCCCAAAGTCGATCATGAACAGGGATCGCGAACTCCGTGATGTTAAGTCCGCGGGTTCCTGCGGTTCGAAGTCAGTTTCCAGCAACTCCTCAATGTTAGGCCACAGTGCAGGCGGAGATACGATACGGAAAAAAATCGCATCTCCATCGAGGTAAGAGATTCGAAAAAGTTTCCCCCAACATACATTTAACACATGCAAACAAACAACAAAGAAGGAAGGAACCGACAGACTGTTGGTGAGGCAGCCATTGCTGCCGCCACCAGTGTGTCAGGATTGTCCAGGATGCTCCGCAGTTTAAGGAGCATGCTCATCTCCAAGACCACCTCCCATTAATCCAACTCCGCCCCCAGTATGGAGCCAGCCTTCCTAATGAGTTTGTTGATTCTAATGGTGTCCATGGCCATTCACCCTGCTGCCCCAGCACACGGCAACGAAGAAGAAGGCACTGGGTACCACAGATTGGTCGTATCTTACTGCAGACATTGAAGGAGCAGAGCCTTATCAAAAAGTACAGCCAGCTCTGTCCCTGCTTGTACAGGGCTTCAGCATTCCTGGAACAGTCCAGTTTACTGTCCAGGCGCACTCCAATGTATTTGTACTCCCTGGTAAACTGCACATCCACACCAATGATGCAGACAGGGGACAGGGGTGTTCTTCTCCTTCTAAAGTCCACCATTAATTCTTTAGCCTTGCCTGTGCTGAGCTGCAGGTGATTCAGCCCACAACACTCAACAAAGTCGTTGACTACACCTCTGTATTCAGCTTCCGTCCTCTCACTGATGCAGCCCACAGTTGCAGACTCATCTGAAAACTTCTGCAGGTGGCAGGAGTACGAGTTATATCTGAAGTCCGAGGTGTAGATGGTGAACAGGAAGAGAGAGAGGACAGTCTCCTGCGGGGCCCCTGTGTTGCTCACAACCATGTTCTGTAGCTTGACATATTGTGGTCAGATAGTTGGTGATCCAGGACACCAATGGAGCATCCACCCGCATCTTCCTCAGTTTGCTCCCTGGCAGTGTAGGCCGGATGGTGTTAAAAGTAATGGAGAAGTCAAAAAACATGACTCTCACAATGCTCTCACATACCACCAGATTGAAGAACCACTTCTTCCTCACTGTTAGCAGACTCTTGAATGAACTTCTATGGTAAAGAGGGATTCCCGATCTTCCAAGCTACCTTGTTGAGGCTTTTGCATTTTCTGCACTCTCCATGTACACCTAACACTTATCTACAGCCTGGTTATTCTCTCTTTTTGCACTACCTGTTGTACTTGTGCATGATGTGTTTGCACTCATACATGGTCTGATCCGCTCTATAGAGCAAACAATATCAGTTTTTCACTTTATCTCAATACATGTGACAATAATAAACCATTATCAATAAACTACTTATATTAGGGCCTGAACTACACTTAGAAATTGATTCAATGACTACACGTGTGACATTTCCAAGACAAAAATACAATGGACATCAGCCGATACTTCCATGAAATGTATATTCCAAACCTTTATCTATTCTGGGAATGCAGCATGACTTTGAGTACATCTGAAATATACATTTTATATTTGTGGTGACTGACGGAATATTGAGGAGGAAGAAAGGATAAAAGAAAAAAGATGAAATGCAATGAATTAGTAGAAATGCCATGTTCAGGGCAGTTAACAAACAGGGAGCAACATATTTCCAAGACCGTAATTCAAGTGGATTTCCCTAAAGAATCATAAAACAAAAAAAAGACACAGATGCTGGAATAACCCTGCTGAATTACTCCAGCACTTTGTGTCCTTTTTCCATCTACAGTTGCTTGTATCCTCATAAAACCAGTGGTTGGTAGCAAGAGGCTGTTGGAGGTAGAGGGGTGTCTAGCAAGTGGGAGGCTTTTAAAAGAGCTTTTCTGTTCGTGAAATGTGAGCCTGGCGGGATTAGGGAACTCCAGTTGACGAGGAATATTGAGGCAGGAAAAAGAACGTGTCAGTAAAAGGCAGTTACGATCAAGCGAATCCCTGGAGTATGAGATGTAGGGAGTACACTTGAGAGCAAAATCAGAAGGGCAAAAAGAGATGAGATGGCTTTTACAGTTAAGGTAAAGAAGAATCCTCAGATATTCTACAAATATATCAAGACTAAAAGTGTAGTTATCGAGATAAGTCCCCCAAAGGGCCAATGTGTGAAGCCACAAGAGATGGCATGGTTTTAAATTAATATTTCTCATTTGTATTTACCATGGCAAAGGTCATGGAACTAAGGAATAAAGGCAAATGAATATTGATGTTTTAAAATGTACCCACATTCCCTAATCAAGACGTAGAGAGCCCTACAAGTGAAAACACAACATTGGATTCCAATGAAGAAGGGCCTCGACCATTCCTTCTCTCCAGAGATGCTGCCTGTCCCGCTGAGTTACTCCAGCTTTTTGTGTCTATTATTGGATTTCACCTTGAGGAACGAGGCAGGGCAATTGACTGAAGTGTCAGTGGGGAGCACTTCACGGTCAAAGCAGGTGATGATCAAGGAACTGTAGACTGGGTCAATTGACGATCTGCCCCTCCGATGCTTCCTGCTCTCAGGTGGCGCAGCAGACCGCCCCCTGCCTCTGCCTTCAGGTGTCCTTCCGCGAGGTGGCCGACGATCACATTGAATGGGTGGGCTGTTTTCAAATAAAGGGTCGTCAGGCAAGTCTGAGTCATGTTTAGTATTTTGTTGCATATCCTTTGCATGCAATGACTGCTTGAAGTCTGCGATTCATGGACATCACCAGTTGCTGGGTGTCTTCTCTGGTGATGCTCTACTAGGCCTGTATTATAGCCATCTTTAGCTTATGCTTGTTTTGGGGGCTAGTCCCCTTCAGTTTTCTCTTCAGTATATAAAAGGCATGCTCAATTGGGTTCGGATCGGGTGATTAACTTGGCCACCAAGAATTGACCATCTTTTAGCTTTGAAAAACTTCTTTGTTGGGATCATTATCTTGCTGTAGAATGAACCGGCGGCCAATGAGTTTTGAGGCATTTGTTTAAACTTGAGCAGATAGGATGTGTCTATACACTTCAGAATTCATTATGCTACTGCCATCTGTAGTTGTATCATCAATGAAGATAAGTGGGCCTGTACCTTCAGCAGCCATACATGCCCAGGCCATAACACCCCCACCACAGTGTTTCACAGATGAGGTGGTATGCTTTGGATCTTGGGCAGTTCCTTCTCTCCTCCATACTTTGCTCTTGCCATCACTCTGATATAAGTTAATCTTCATCTCAGCTGTCCACAAGACCTTTTTCCAGAACTGTGATTGCTCTTTTAAGTACTTCTTGACAAACTGTAACCTGGCCATCCTATTTTTGCGGCTAACCAGTGATTTGCATCTTGTAGTGTAGCCTCTGTATTTCTGTTCATGAAGTCTTCTGCGGACAATGGTCATTGACAAATCCACACCTGACTCCTGAAGAATGTTTCTGATCTTTCGGACAGGTGTTTGGGGATTATAGATTATAGAGAGAATTCTTCTGTCATCTGCTGTGGAGGTCTCCCTTGGCCTGCCAGTCCCTTTGCGATTAGTAAGCTCACCAGTGCTCGCTTTCGTCTTAATGATGTTCCAAACAGTTGATTTTTGGTAAGCCTAAGGTTTGGCTGATGTCTCAAACAGTTTTATTCTTGTTTCTCAGTCCCATTATAGTCTCTTTGACTTTCATTGGCACAACTTTGGTCCTCATGTTGATAAACAGCAATAAAAGTTTCCAAAAGTGATGGAAAGACTGGAGGAAAGACTATGTGCTGAGAGCTCTCTTATACCTGCATTAAGGAGGCAATTAAACACACCTGAGCAATTCCAAACACCTGTGAAGCCACGTGTCCCAAACATTATGGTGCCCTGAAATGGAGGGGACTATGTATAAACACAGCTGTAATTTCTACATGGTGAAACCAACATGTATAAAAATACCCTTTAATATAACCTGACAATGTGCACTTTAACCACATGTGATTTTTTTTCTATTACCAAACTTCTATTCTCTACTCTGAGTTAAGAATTCCAGAGATCCACTGTTATTCACCTGAACAAATTTATCCTGCTCCTTACCCTGCGACTATGCCCCCGTTACTATGTTTAGGTTCTCCAGCTGAGAGAGACAATTATTTGACATCCACCCTGTCAGTCCCTCTCAAATGCTATACGTCTCAGTGACGACGTTTCTAGTATAACACCTAAAGATTTGGAATCCCAAAACTGCTTATTCTTCCAAGGGAGATGTCACTGGAAAACTTAAGATGGGCCTCTTTATTTTTGTATTCTAAGACAGTTACAAAGAATACAATGCTGTTTGTCTTCCTCAAAGCGTTGTTTACACTCTCTCACACTGAAAGTCATGCAGGACAGAAAAGCGTCCTTTGACATGTTGATGTTGACCATCGAGTACCCACCTGTGATAATCCCATATGCCTATATTTGCTATATAGCCAACCATGCCTGGACAATTCACGTGTTCATCTATATATCTTAATAATATGAGTACATTGCTCTACAGGCATTGTATACCACTCTCTGGGTGAAAAAAAATCATTCTCTGATTCCGTTAAAACTCACCCCCTTTTTTAACCCATATCAGGTCCCCTCCTTGACTCCTCAATTCCAAGGAAATTAAATCCAGTCACTCTCCTCATAACTGAAAGGCTCCATAACAGGACATTAGTGGTTTCTGACCTATAGGTCATTGAAGAGATTGTTGAACATATGCAGTGATTTTGCTCCCTGTGATGCATATTGTTGTCTCAGCAACCATTGTTTAATATCTTGTCTTCCTGCACTGTAGTTTATGTCCTGTGGATTTGTTTCATAAAATTTTTAGCATAAGATCATGGCAATTTTGCCTTGGACATTGTGGTTTAACTGTAATCATTGCAATAGACGTAATGTCTCTTTTATATTGTACTCAACAGATGCAAGAGCAAATAGATTGGTTGGTGCAGGATTAGACATGTTTAAGGAGTTAACATCTACTGAAGATGTAATGTGCTTGCCCATATATCACTTAGATTTGACTCGTGAAACAGTCTGCGGGACTCCTCATTCATTGTGTTACAATATTACCATCACATTACATATTGTTGATTTTAAACTTGGAGCTCCTGATCCAAAACTAACGTTGCTTTTCATGGAAGGTCAATGTACTCTGTAGACTGTTTAAAAAAAAAAAGATCTTGAATTGCTTGTTATAACTGATTGAACATTGACATTAAAGTGAATTTATCCGTCTTTTTAATGCAAACAAAATGGCAATGAACAGTCTTATCAACCGTGAAAATTTGTGTTTCATTTCTTTAATTTTGATGAGCAGTGAGCATTTTGATTTTTTTTCTGAAGTGCAGAAAACTTATCTCTGCTACAGATGGGAAATGCCCAATGCCAATTTGAATGATTGCTCTGCCTCTGGCTGAAGATTCATTTGCTGTAGCTGGGAACATAAGTCTATTATGATATATTTTTCTTAAGTAGAATCTAGATTTGGCATTGTGTAAATTACTGTGTATTGCACGTTGTCAGCATTGCTTGAACTTTATTTCTTGATGTCAGATGACACCTGCTTGAATTCTGCCTGGGTGGGGATTTTTATGCAATTGTCAGATCGTCCATTCTTGGAGGCTTGTGGCAAGTTAGCACTTGGTTAATCTCTGGCTTGTACCTGGACAAAAACCTGGGTATTCACTTGTTTGAACATAGCATGGGAGGAAAATAAGGATAATTATTCTCATTCTTTGTTTACTGGAATAATTTGCATCTCCTGGATTTTGTCTTAAACACAGCCATCTTATGCAGCAGGATTAAAAATTTATGTTTATATCTACAGCTTAATTCAAGAACATGTATTGTGTGCTATCTGCCAGGGCATTTGGATTGGCAGGTTAATAATTGATTATCCTCACACATTTGTGTATTAATTTTATGAGTTCCGTTTGCAGTACTTGTTTCTTATCCAATTAATATGTAAAGTGTTCATACTTGGAAAAATATTTCAAGAGCCCACATCACACAGAACATCCTCTTAAGGTTCCTGTTCAGTTTTAAAGCATTAACATTGCAGATGCCTTAGTAGTTATTCAAGAAATGTTTGGGGAGGAGTTGGTGGAGAATCATATTTATGCTTTAAGACAAGATTGTGGAACTACACCCAATCCTGCTTGTGGAAAAAAAAAAGTTTTGATATGAGAAACTAATGCTGGTGTTATTTCCTTCTAGGAATATTTTGGTGGATAAACCCAGCGATCAATCTTCGAGATGGTCCTCTGAAAGCAACTACCCACCCCAGGTAAAATAATTCTTATCTGTTCTTTTGGATTGGTCTTTTTGTGTCATCCCTTTCCTTGCATTGATTCTTGAGATACTTCATCTGTCTTGGTGCTGGGATCTGGGCCGGAATTGAATTTGAGCAAATGTGATGTGTTGCACTTTGGGAGGTTGAATGTAAGTGGAAAATACACAATTAATAGTAACACACTTAATAGCATTTGATATATAAAAGGCTCTAGGGGTCAAAGTCTATATCATCCTGAAAGTTGCAACACAAGTTGATAAAGTGATGAAGAGGGCATATGGTATGCTTGCCTTCATTGATAGGGGCACTGAGTATAAAAGGCCTGTCCCACGAGCATGCGACCTGCATGCGGCAAGCGCGACCAAACCGGAAGCGGGGGCCGCGCGAAGGTCGAGTGAGTGACGTGAAGTCCGCGGGAAGTTCGCGCATGACGTTTTGCGTCAAGACACTGCGCACGCCCGTCGAGGCGGCTGCGGGCCGGCAGGCCGTTGCCGCGTGGAATTTTTGAACATGGTAAGTTTTTCGGAGCCCCGCGCGATGTCGGGACCATCTCCGCACAACTCCATACGGCTCCGGTGATCGAAGTGGGACCGGCCCCGAGAGGCCTTACCGCTCAAGCGACCACGTTAGGTCGCGCTTACCGCATGAAGTCGCATTTTCGTGGGACAGGCCCTTACGAGTCAGGCAGTCATGATGCAGCTTTATAGGACTTTGGTTAGGCTGCATTTGGAGTATTGTGTGCAGTTCTGGTGCCCCGTTACAGGAAGGATGTGGAGGCTTTGAAAAGAGTGGGGAGCTGATTTACTTGAATGATTCCTGGATTAAGAGGTATTAACTACAGAGAGAGGTTGAACAAATTTGGGAAAGAAGGAACAGCAGATGCTATCTTGAACAGATTAGAATTGTTTTCTCTGGAACTCCAGAGAACGGCATTGGAGCATATAAAATTATGACGAGCAAGATAAGGTGGACAATCAGAACTATTTCGGGATGTTAAATTTAATTGATAAATATTACATTTTAGAGAAAATCCTTGAATGATATAAACTAAAAAAATGGATTTTCAGCTGCCAGTAGAATGTTGAATTCTTTGCTTGTTAGCTATAATGCAGAGAATGTATTAATAGAATATTTTAAGTGGCAGAAAAATATTTTTCTGGACAATTTGTATATTTATTTTTGCTTTTCTGTGCTTAGTACTTTTCCTTAAAGACCAGTTGGCAATTGTTTTACATTTTTTTCGCATCTTGTATTGGACAATTTAATTTGCTGTCACTAAAAATCAATATGTGCATACTGAAAAAAAGTGTTGATGGTATCATTCTGAATGTAGTCATAGAATGATACAGTGTGGAAACAGGCCCATCGGTCCAACTTGCCCACACGGCCCGACATGTCCCATCGAACCTTGTTCTACTTGCCTGCATTTGGCCCATATCCATCTAAACCTTAATAGTTTATTTAAATTCTGTTTGTTCTTTGCTTAAGATGTGTGAGGACAGATGAAATGTGTAGGAAGGAACTGCAGATACTGGTTTAAACCGAAGATAGACATAAAAAGCTGGATTAACTCAGCGGGACAGGCTGAATAATGAATAATGAATGATGAATAGTCAGCATTTTCAGTTTAAACAATTCATGTCCAATTGTCATTAAAAAGGGAAAAGTGGAGATACTGTGTGTACAGTTTACTTTATATTGATCATATAGTGGAAATTACCTTGAATGCAGGGCTACTGTATTCATTTAAAATCCTATTTTCTTGGTGATAATTACAGCAAGTGATGCTTCCATTTTCTATCTGCCTGCTCCCATTGCATACTGTTGCAAAGCTGCTAGCAGTTCAGTAAATTAACAGCAAACTTGGTCCTCAAAACATGCTGGATTGTAATAATCTTTCTAAGGGCAAATTCTGAGAAGGCGAATGTCTTTGTGAAACTATGCACATAACTCGTGGCTAGTCAGTACAAGATGTTTTACAAGTCAGTGAAGGTGTGGGAGGCCATTTGCAGGGTTTTATCCCTGTACTCACATTCGTCTGAGAAAGTTTAATCATTGCGTTTGGTTGGCGGCGCGACTCACCCGTTGCAGCGGCCCCTACAGCCTGTCTGTCTTTTTTTTATTTTTTGTCTAGTTAAATGTAGTGTTGGTGTTTTTTAATACTGGTTTTAAATGTGTATAGGGGGGGGGAGGGGGAAACTGTTAAAAATTTCTTCCCTGTCTGGGAGACCCGACCTTTTCCCTGTCGGGTCTCCGTTGTCGTTGGGGCCTAGCACCGTGGAGCGGCCTCCAACCTGAACGATCCGGGGCTCAGGAGACTGCGGAGCTGCGGACTACTCACCATCGTGGGGCAGGCTCCAGCAACGCAGCCACAGGTCCGGTGGACTGGGACATCGGGAGCTCACGGATCCGGGGGGAGAGACCGCTTCCCGGAGCTCCCGCAACGCGACTTCTCCAGCCCGTGTCGCGGGGTTGGAACGACCTGGAGCGGGGCCGTACATCGCCCGGCACGGCTTCATGGCCGTGGGACATTACAGCGCCCGCCGGGGGCTCCAACTTCGAGATTTCTAGACCGGGAGCCGGGCCGTATATCGCCCGGCACGGCCTAAAATGGCCGTGGGACTTATCATCGCCCGCCTGGGTCTTCGTCATCGGGAGAGACATGGAGAATAGGGGAGAGAAAAGACTTTGCCTTCCATCACAGTAGGTCCACTGTGATGGATGTTTGTGTGAACTAAATTGTGTGTATGTCTAGGAATTGTCTTTGTTTGTATGGCTGTGGAAACAGAATTTCGTTTGAGCCTCACTGAGGCTCAAATGACAATAAATTGTATTGCATTGTATTGTTTGTCTGAGCTTTGCAGTTTATAGCTTGAGCCTCATCTTAGCCATTCATTCCAGGCAAATATATGAACTTATCAAATTGATACGTATTGCTTTACATCATTGCATTAATGCTATCATGTTTAAGACAGTGCAGGCCCATCAATTAACATTAAGTGCTACTTGTTGCACTCTGACATTGTACTATCACTGATTTAAATGAGGTCAGCATCATATTCTTGTTAACTTGACCTCTACAGACCTGCTCACAGTATAGGTGCATTGCCATTGATTTCTGTGCACCTTCGTTTTTGGAAACCTGTCCCAAACATTGACAGTGTGATACTTGGTAATTTGAGTTGCATCTACCTCATTAAGAAATTATTGTGTTATATCCAAGAAAGTTCGTATTGCCATTGGGTTTATTTTGCTATCATTTTAATGGTTTCTGTTATTGGGAGTAGTTTTCCATTTGTTCTCAGAGTGATCTTTTTCCCTGTCTGAATGTTTTGTAGTTCCTAAAACAAATGGGCCTTTTCTCTTAATAAGCTTGACTTGTATTTTCAATGATGTTGTGCTAGTGCTCTTGAATATTATTACTCTCTTTGAATTGCTTTGTACTATTTTCCTGCAGTACTTGATTCTGAAACTTGAGAGGCCAGCAATAGTCCAGAGCATCACCTTTGGAAAATATGAGAAGACTCATGTTTGCAACCTGAAGAAGTTCAAAGTTTATGGGGGAATGAGCGAAGAGAACATGACTGAACTGCTGTCAAGGTGAGTGAGTAATAATGGCTGTTGATCGACATTGTCTTGGTTGTTAGCTTCCATCTGGAACCTTGACAAGGTTATGCTGGAGGTTTTGCATTCCACTTGATGGATCTGTCGATGGTTTGATTATGATCTGAAAGCCAAATTGAAGATTTTGCATCTTGGTTCCAGAATAAAAATTCATCTGAGTGCCATTACTTCCTAATTTAAAATTATTTTTGATATCTCTATGGCTAGCTTCTGATTTAGTATCACAACAATTTCTACAGTGCTGTCACCCTGCTTCACAACATCCAGATTATATTAGCGTATCTAATACCAGCTTTTTTTGTTATCTTCGTATTTAAATTTGAATGTGGAAAACAGTGATCAATGTTTGACTCGGGTGATATTTTGAAAGTTGGATCGAGATTAATTGAGCAACATTTAGCTATTTGAGATTTAATGTCTGATCAGCTAAGGCTGTGAATTGCACAAAATTCAGTGTTGATAAAATGTTTACTTCATAATAATAGACATCTTCATGGGTACAATTTTACTTGTGCAAATCAAAGCTATTCGCTTTTATACATGTCCAAGAATGAAATTGGTTGTTGTTTTCATGGGAAGGAAAGACGTTTAGAATAGGTTTAACAGCAAACTAATTTAAATTCTGTACAGAAAAGTGAACCCAAATGTACTTCATCTGTCTAGCTAGCAATGCCTAATGAGGAAAAATTTAAGTTGCAATAATTAGGGTATAGATGTGAAACACTATGGCAACAGTTATGGTGTTACCGTACAAGCTTCCAATTGCTATTCAGTGAGGAAATAAGATTAATCTCGAAGACACTGACGGACAGTAGAAAGAATGTCAGAAACGACAGGCAGGAAGAGTAGTAAAAACGAGTCTGAAAATTAGCATAGTAACAGAAAACTGGAATCTATTAACAACTAGACCAAGTGCAGACCCGTTGGGTCTGTTCCCCCAACGTGCGGTTGTGGAGGGGGAGGCGGCATGCAGTGTCACACACACTAACTATCTCCCCCCCCCCCCCCGCACTCACGCTAATTACCCCCCTTGATATTATATTAATATCATTAATTTGCTTCTTTTACCCCATAACCACCCTATCTACTGACGCATAGCCCCCAACTTGCAGTCACATCTAGAGAGGGGGGGGGGGGGGGTAGAGAGTGAGGGCAGATCGAGAAGGGGCAGAGACAGAGAGAGAGAGAGACAGAAACACAGAGAGAGGGGCAAGAGGGAGAGGGGGGTGGAGAGGAGGAAGGGTGGGTGAGGGGGGAAAGGTGGGGGAGGAGAGAGAGGGTGAAAGTGAGGGGGAGAGAGAGGGGGGTGCTGGGAGGGTGGGGAGCTGGGAGGAGGAGGGAGGGTGGAGGGAAGAGGGTAGGGGGTGTGGAGGGTAGGGGGTTTAGGGGAGGGGGTTTAGGGGAGGGAGGGAGGGTGGGGGAGGGGATGGAGGGGAGAGAGACGGGGAGAGAGAGAGGGGGGAGGAGAGAGGGGGAGGAGAGAGGGGGGAGGGGGTAGGGGGTGCGGGGAGGGGGTTTAGGGGAGGGAGGGAATGGAGAGGAGAGAGGGGGGGGGAGGGGTAGGGGGAGAGGGGGGAGCAGGGAGGGTGGAGGGAAGGGGGTAGGGGTGTGTGGAGGGGAGGGGGGTTTAGGGGAGGGACGGTGGGGGAGGGGATGAGGGGAGGAGGGGGAGAAAAAGAGGGGAGAGGAGAGGGGGGGGAGAGGAGAGGGGGGGGATGGGGGGGAGAGGAGAGGGAGAGGAGAGGAGGGGGGAAGAGGAGAGGGGGGGAGAGAGGAGAGGAGAGGGGGGGAGTGGAGGAGAGGGGGGGGAGAGGTGAGGAGAGGGGGGGGGAGAGGAGAGGAGAGGGGGGAGAGGAGAGGGGGGGGGGATGGGGAGAGAGGAAAAGAGACGGGGGAGAGAGAGAGGGATAGGGAGAGAGAGAGGGAGAGAGAGAGGTGGGGAGAGAGAGGAACCCAAACCCTCCAAACAACCATTTGCAGGCAGTGCTTTTTTATTTCAAACTAACCATATATTATTTTCAAACCACATTAAGGGTACTTACTCACAGGTGTGAAGAAATGTGTTCAGTGTCATTCAGAGCTCAGAGTGCCCTCCATGTTGCAGAGTGATTGAGGCACAGCACTTCCTGGTTTTATAGTCCCTCCCCCTCCCACCAGCAGGGGCAGCAGAGAGAATGGGGAATTGTGTAAAAACATTAATATCTCTGTCATTTTTCATCGACGGGAAAAATCCTCGGCACACATGCGGCGGAGGGGGGGCTCTGAGCGAGGTGGCCAAAAATGACGGCCGTAGGTGGCGGCGTTCTCTCGGAAATCGTAGCACAGAAGGCCAAAAGCGGTCAAGAACAGACTTTTAGTAATATAGATGGCAACAGTGATTAAAGAACATAGCAATGGTAAAGATACGCACTATGGCGCAGCGGTAGAGTTGCTGGCTTGCAGTGCCAGGGATCCGGGTACGATACTGACTACGGGTGCTGTCTGTACGGAGTTTGTACGTTCTCTCCATGACGACATGGGTTTTCTCCGGGTACTAATGTTTCCTCCCACATTCGTTTTTGGAATGTAAGGGTTGTAAGTTAATTGGGTTCAGTAAAGTTGTGAATTGACCCTAATGTGTAGGATAGTGTTGGCGTGTGGGGATCGCTGGTTGGTGCGGACTCGGTTGGCTGAACGGCCTGCTCCCGCGCTGTATCTCTAAACAAAACTAAAGATACAAGAGAAAATGTCATCAATCAGGTCATATAATGTAGATTATAAAATGTAACAATGTAGCATGGATGAGCGGTGAACAGTAGGAAAACCACTTGGTCTGAATAAATACCTTGTGAGAAAATCATTTAAGTTGGCAAGTAAGTAAAAATAAATTGAATACATAAAAACCTACATAACTATTTAAAAAACAACATTTCAGGTGTGGGAAAGGACACTGGAATAGGTTAATGAGAAAATCGTTCCGGAAGAGATGGAACTCCAGCAAGCCAAATGACTGCATTGTATTTTGATTTCCTTCTCAATGTAGAGTTCCGAGTTATTGTTGTTCAAAAATAGTCAAAAGTATTTAATGTTAAAAAATTATTACTCCACACAATAATTTGTATTTTGTAGAATGTCATGTCCCTAGCCTTCTGCCATTTGTGCATGTAAATAGATAATTGCTCTCAATGTATGTGAATAGGTTTAAGATATAGGAAACTGTAATTATCTAAATATTTAATCTTATCTCTTTGATTATTGCAATTAAAGCAATTTCTTCTCTATTCATCCATTGAAGGATAATATGGAATAATAGATTTAATAAAACTTTGACAAACTGTAACAAAGACACTCTTTCAACGACTATTAAAATACACAAAATTCTGGAATAATTCAGCGGGTCAGGCAACATCCCTGGAAAACATGGATAGGTGACGTTTCGGGTTGGGACTCTTGCTGAAGAAGTTCATACGTTCATAAGTGATAGGACCAGAATTGGGCTATTCGGCCCACCAAGTCCACTTCGCCATTTAATCATAGCTGATCTATCTCTTCCCCCTAACCCCATTCTCCTGGCTTCTCCCGAAACCCCTAACACGCATACTAATCAAGAAGAAGGGTCACGACCCAAAACATCACCAATCCATGTTCTCCAGGGATGCTGCCCGACCCGCTGAGTTACTGAATTCCATTTTGCATCTTTCCTTGGTAACCAGCATCTTCAGTTCCTAGTTTCTACCTTCAATCAGTATATTGTCTTCCCACTCTTTAAGACTATTAGCTTAATAAATCAGATGAGTGGGACATGCCATGCCGATGGGAAGAATTTTTCACCAGCATGTCTTCTTAGAACTCCAGTTTCTACCATCTGGGGTCATGTTTGAACCCTGCATCTTATGCAAGCCATTTGATTTGTGTATGAAAAAATGGGCTGCATTGTGGAATATGATCATTTGTGTTTGCAGTGAAGTGAAGTCATAGACTTGTACAGTGCGGAAACAGACCCTTCGGTCCAACTTGCCCAGGCTGACCAACATGCCCCGCCGTTTAGCCTATTTTCTGCTAAACCTATTCTATCCTAGTCATGCCAATAAACTAGTCTGTTTTGGCATGAGAACAGAAAGAAACTGCAAATAGAGCAAAATCAAACCAAATTGCTCTAAAACAAGGCAAAAATTCAAATGCTGTTAATATGTGAGAAACATCACCTATAAGGGCCTTGGTAGCCTTGGGATGCAATGTTGGCATCTTGGTTGTAATTTGAGGGTTTTGGAACAGTTGTTAGGGAAAAAAATACTTTCTGCTGGCAGATGAAGTGGAAACCTCGGGGCACAGATTTAAGATTGGCAAAATTCCCAGATGGAAAATGAATTTTGTTTGTTTTCTATGCAGCAAGATTTGCCACTATGTACTGCCTAAAACGGTGGCGTCTTTACTAATACTGTCTTTTTAAAGGGGAACCAGATATGTACTTGGAAACAATCTATTTGCAGGCTAGAGGGTAATGAAGGGGTAAATTGGTATGATTTGCTGGTTCTTTCAAAGTGCCAGCATGTTGGCATATTTGGCCAAATTTTCTCTTTCTATAACATGTGCTTGTATGTTTTCATGGTTACACTGTTTAAGCAAAGTTAATCAAGATGTAATTTAATGAGCCAAGATCTTAAAGTGTGTTGGGTAAATATTGGGCTGGGTAGATATTAAGACTTTAGAGAAGTACTTGACGACTTGCATGTTGGCTGAGGCTGTAAAAAAGAGACAAAGTTGATCTGGGACAGTGAATCCAAAATCTGACAACTTTCAGCTGCAGCTTAGTTACAAGGAGTTAGGCAAAATATATATGTATATTGACCTGCAATGATCTTCATGAACTGGAAATAAACAATTAGTTGGCTTCTTAGTGTTATCTTAAAATAGTTCCAAGATGGCGCCTAACCCAAGCGACTATTTGCGTGCTAGCCACAGAAGCAGATCTCATATTACAATCGCTCCACACTCTTAAATCTCCATTCCTGCAGCAACACTTCTTACTTTAACTATGATACGCTGTAAATGGCTCAGTTGTAATTATCTGGCAACTGAAGCTTCCCAGAATGGCTGGAAGACCAAGATTTTCCCTGTCGAAGTGGGATGCAAGGGATTTGTTGCTACACCTATGACCAGGCTATTAAAGACACTGGGGGTGAGGGGTCTCTCCCTCCATTAAGCAATCAAATGATTATCAAATTCTGCAGAAAAAAGCAGCAATTGGATTTGGATCAAAAGGAGAGACAACAATTGGGCTGCAAGATGAAGACAGGAGGGTATGGAATTGAGGGGGGTGTAACTGGGACGCCAGGTATCACCGTTGAGCCCTCTGGAGTTGTTGTGGGCTTATCAATGAAACGTTAAAGAAGGGGGGTGCCCACCTGATGACGTACCTCCCTACCTTTCACCACTACAATCCCACTGCAAATAGCAAGAGTGTCGACTTATTACAGGGATTGAAACATCAAGTAATTAGCTCTACTAATGTTTTGTCATTTGTTGACCGGTTAGCCTGCCACAAAAGCTTTTCCCTGTATTTCTGTACACTAAACTAAAGTGAACTGAATCTGTGATTTGGATTAAGATCCTTGTTCTTTCACCACTTGTGGACAGTGATATCAAGTAGAGAAACTTTTTTTTGACGACACAACATGCTTGCAATGGCCATTTGCATTGTCATTATTGTTTCATTTTCAGTCTGGAGGTCATTCCATTGACATGTGCTCCCGTTTCTAATTCACAGTGGCTTAAAGAATGATTACAACAAGGAGACTTTCACGTTGAAGCACAAAATTGATGATCAGATGTTCCCCTGTCGTTTCATTAAAATAGGTAAGATTTCTGAATGATTTGTTTTAATGGTCCTCGTAAGCTATTCAGTAGAGCAAGTGCATGTGTTTTTTGGCTGGTGATTCAGCAAGGAAATGGTTGAAGACTTGCCATTTAAATGGAACATGTCAGAATGTTACAATTGAAGGTGATAATGGATCAGTGGACAATGTATCTGAGTACTTTGATTCCTAGGAAGTTGTTCACACGCCCTTAATGAATTTTGCTGTATATGTTTCTGATTCTACTTCTTGCTTATGGTGTGCACAGCCTAAAGTTGTAAGTCAACTTGTTTTATTTGATTTCCGCAAAGACCGCTCCCTCCGCAACTCCCTCGTCAATTCTTCCCTTCCCTCCCGCACCACCCCCTCCCCGGGCACTTTCCGTTGCAACCGCAAGAAATGCAACACCTGTCCCTTCACCTCCCCCCTCGACTCCATTCAAGGTCCCAAGCAGTCGTTCCAGGTGCAACAAAGGTTCACCTGTATCTCCTCCAACCTCATCTACTGCATCCGCTGCTCTAGATGTCAGCTTATTTACATCGGTGAGACCAAGCGTAGGTTGGGCGACCGTTTCGCCGAACACCTCCGCTCAGTCCCCAATAACCTACCTGACCTCCCGGTGGCACAGCACTTCAACTCCCCCTCCCATTCCCAATCCGACCTCTGTCCTGGGTCTCCTCCATTGCCAGAGTGAGCAACAGCGGAAATTGGAGGAACAGCACCTCATATTCCGTCTGGGGTCCTTGCGTCCTTATGGCATCAACATTGAATTCCCCCAATTTGGCTAGCCTGTGCTGTCTCCTCCCCTTCCTTCACCCTCTAGCTGTCTCCTCCCACCCTCCCATCCGCCCGCCCTCGGGCTCCTCCTCCTCCTCCCTTTTTCCTTCTTTCTTTCCCCACCCCCCATCAGTCTGAAGAAGGGTTTCGGCCCGAAACGTCGCCTATTTCCTTCGCTCCATAGATGCTGCTGCACCCGCTGAGTTTCCCCAGCAATTTTGTGTACCTCCTGTTTTATTTGATCTATTTGTTTGTGCACATCGGGTTGATTGCATTAGTCGAAACAGGGTGGACCACGTGAAGGTTGCAATCTCCCACCCCCATATTTCTGATTGCATCATGACTTCACTCATAATGAGAGAATGGTCGACTGGGCTTGTATTCACTGGAATTTAGAAGGATGAGAGCGGATCTTATGGAAACATATAAAATTATTAAAGGATTGTACAGGGTAGATGCAGGAAAAATGTTCCTGATGTTGGGGGAGTCCAGAACCAGGGGTCACAGTAGGCCATTTAGGACTGAGATGAGGAAAAACTTCTTCACCCAGAGAGTTGTGAATCTGGAATTCTCTATCCTCACAGAAGGCAGGTGGCCAATTCACTGGATGTTTTCAAAAGAGTTAAATTTAGCTCTTAGGGCTAAAGGAATCATGGGATATGGGGAAAAAGCAGGAACGGGATACTGATTTTAGATGATCGGCCCATGATCATATTGAATGGTGGTGCTGGCTCGAAGAGCCGAATGGCCCACTCCTGCATCTATGTTTCTATGAAAGATTTTTAGCCCAAATGTAGTCTTCAGATGGGAGGTCTCTCCTTGCACCAAACTTGCCAATCGGTGATACTAATATACCTGTGAAATAAGAACTTCATCTTGTTCATTTGCTCCTGGGCTATATTTTACAGGGAAAGTTTATAATTTAATTGCTATCTTGAATGTTTAATGTTTCAATTTTCATACTAAAATTTAGGCTCTTTCATAGTATATTGAATTCTATGCATGTTGTAATTTGAGAATTTGGCTTTGGGCTTATGTAATTTTGATTATTGCATTAGATTCCAGGCAGAGCACTCCTAATATAATACATTAAGGTTAGTCAATTTAAGCTACTTGTTCAAACCAGCGAATAAGTCTGCAAGTTTGGATGAATGGTAACCATGAGCTAAAAGTGACTGGGAAGAGAAGTCAGCTGTAGTAGAAATTATAATGGAAGAAGAGCATTTAAAACTGAAAACTAGACAGTTGGCACAGGTTCTAAAAAGGAAGTAACAAATTTTCTGTAGAAAAAACAGGAGTAATGAATGCTCATCCCCTATAATTGAGTAAGGTCTTATCATTGTATGCATTTGAAACAAAGAACTGCAGATGTTGGTTAATATGCATAAGAACAAAGTGCTGAAGCAACTCAGCGGGTCAGGCAGGATCTCTGGAGAACATGGATATGTAACGCCAGGATCCTTCTTCAGACTGATTCAGTCTGCTGAGTTACTCCAGCACTTGGTATAATTTCACCTTAAAGCTAGGCTCCGATGCTGCTGGTTTGCACCAGTGAACCCTTCGCCAGCTGTTGACCGTACTGTTGATGCGACTGTTGTTGCGGCTCGGAAGTCAGAGCTGCAAGAGGCCAATGGTGGCATCAGCGGGTCCATCTGCTATAATCGATATTTGTTATAAGGGGTCCGTTAAAGCAAGACTTTACTGTATATTAAGCCTGAAGAAGGTTCAAGACCCGAAACGTCACCTATTCATGTTCCCCAGTGGTGCTACCTAACCTGCTGAGTTACTCTCGCACTTTCTGGCCTTAATATATTGGGCTCATGTTGCGCTTATGTTAATTTTCTAGAGAAGCGGTGGATTGCTGTAATTGATGTAGATGAGGTGGAGCTAAATGGCAGTAATTGTAGATTGGGTGAGGTATGGATACATCTAGGCGTGAGGTGGCACATTTTTGGTGGGAAGAGGAGGCTGCAAACTCTTGAGAAAATTAAATGTATGAAATGCAGCAATTAGGGGCCAGGAATACAGAAATATAGATCATTAACATTAACAACACTAATTGATAAGGCAATGCATAGAAATTGATTTCTGGAATGAATTAATCAAAAAGGAACAAGTATTTTAAACCGCGTCGATCCTTGATTAAAGCTTGGAAAACTCTTTTGGTTTTAATGTGTGTATATTATGATGGGTGTCGAAGCATTGAATAGCCTGCTGAAGAAAATTTACCGGAATGATACCTGATCCTCGTGTTACGAATGATTAAACAGATGGATTCACTTTTCAGATCAATACAATGATAAAGTTTGTGGCAATAAAGGCAAAATCTTGATCTGGTTGAGAAATTTTGCTGAAAGACACGATGGAGAGGACCGCAGTGGTGTACAATATGCAATCTATGGGCCTCAATCGGCCTATGCGATAGTTAACGCTGGACTTGGTGATATTTATAGAAAATTTGTCAAATGTATAATTTATGAAAATCTCAGTTAATTACACTTTTAAGTTGTGATCATCCATCATTCAATAAATGAATAAACACTTTTAAGCCTGAATAATTAGAATAGCATTTTCTGTCCGAATCCAGAACTTGATTACTCAACATTACTACTGTACTTGATGTTGGACGTGACCTTGTGTAATGCTGACAGGTGAAGCAAAACTAATGCAATTTCATTTTTAAGTCCCTGTTAAATTGGCTGATGGATCATAGCATTAGGTGGTTGTTTCCAGTCATTCATTTGCGGTAATGACCTGTTTTCATTATGTAGACTTTAAGTTAAAAATGGCACGAAGGACATTCTAAGGTTGATTTTTGCAGGATTATTTTACAAATAAAAAAAATAACAGCAGCAGTAGGTTGTCAATATAGGCCTTGGCATGGGAATTTCAGGTAATTAAAATGTATTTCAATCTCTAAATTTTGATTGCCCTACTTCCTGTATGTGGTACGTTCCACATTGAATGTTGTATTGTTTTCTTATATTACCTCTGTACTATTAAAATCAACTGCTTCCTTTCATTTATCCCACCCCCACCCCCACCATCTTTTTAACTTTATCATTGGAAAGAAGAAATTCCAATTGGTGATTTCAATGGTTACAATATAGTGAGAGATGTTGTGCATCATCTTTTGTCATTATACCTTTAATTCTGACCTTCCACAATATCTTTTTAAAACAAAAACAAGGTGAGATTCATTGCTTGTAATACCTCACTTGGGGTAGAGCATCACCTCGGTGAGAACTTCAAACTTTTGGTTTGGAAAGCATGCCCTTACACCATGGAGTTATTTGCTTGAAGCACAGTCAAACCTGCAATAGTAAAGCTTCAGTGCTCATAACCCAGAATTGCTATTTTTAAATTGATCAATGGAGAAAGAGTGTATCAATATATGATGAGTATCAAAATATTAATATCTTCAAAGAAGTAATACCAGGACAGAAATATGGGCAAATTACGCAAGGAAGATTTTATTTTTCATTTAGACATATTTATTGGAATCAATTGTTGCTCAGTGAATGACTGTGAAGCTTGCATTGTGGCTGACAGATTGCATTGTGTGGCACCCATGGCAGGTTAACTTGCTGTTTTCATTTTTGTGAAGACTTGTCTGATACCACGGGTGCAATTCTCTCTGAATTCTATTGTTCTATTCTGTTAATTGGTGAAGACTTAATGTAGTTTTGTAGATAGGTCCTGAAGTATTTTACAAGGCTCCAAGAATTCGTGTTTTAGAGATTAACCAGTTGGAGCATTGAGTATAAAAGTTACATGTTGAAGCTGTATGAAACATTTTGGTTAGGCATATTTTGTGCAGTTTTGGTTGTTGCATAAAATGAAGGTTGGGAAGCTTCTGGGAGGGTGCAGGAGGTCTTTTCAGATTTGAGAATATATTAGTTTTTAAGTGAGGTTGGACAGACTTTAATCGTTTTCTCTCGAGCATTGGAGCCTGAGGAGCAACCTGATTGAAGCATATCAAGTTATGAGAGGCTCAGACAGGGTAGATCGTCTTTTACTCAAAGTAGAAATATCAAATACTAGAGGGCATAGATTTTAGGTGAGATGTGGAATGTTTAAAGAAGATTTGTGAGGAAAGTTTCTTGAACAGAGAGTTGCTGGTGCCTGGAATGTCCTTTCAGGGAAAGTGATGGGAGCAGATTACAACAGCAAAGTTCATGAAGCATTTAGACAAGCACTTGGAACAGGCAGGAAATGGAAGGATATAAACCACGTACAGGCAAATGGGATTAATTTAAACTTGCAACGTGAGATATCGTGGCCTGAAGGGCCTGTTCCTGTGTTCTATGTTCTACAATTGCTACTGCTCATTTATAATTTCAACATTCAAATTTAAAATTGCTTCCTGATTTGATTAACCCTCATTAATAAACAAAGTTGCTTTTATTGTCCTGGTCAGTCATTAGTGAACACAGCATTATCTGCTTGAGAAATGGTTTCAATTAATTAGGTTCTTCTGAGCCAAGACGATGAATGTAAATAACGTGCTTTGATATAGACAAAAATATTGAATGAACAGAGTGCATTGCGTTTAGTCTTTTGTTTCTGAAACAAAATTAGCACCACCTCCAAATGTATGTTTTAAAAGTTCATAAGACGATATTAGGTTAATAATAAACACCGATTTATTGTACTCAGAAATGCCAGAAATCTTTTTACCTATTTTTAGTCTGACTGAAGAAATTTATTAATGTGCTTTATCTGCTATAAAGGTGCCTATTTAGAAATGTCTTTCTTCATAATGTGTGACTTCATAATGTAGAATTGGATTTGAACAGATGAAAATGAGGTGAATACTCATTAATGTATGTACTGTTGGCAAAAAACGATCTATATATTTGATGGTTTTTAATGCAAGTAAAACTTAATGTTTACTATTCTTTCCTAACTTTTATTGAACTACATATTTGTTTATTTTCCTTCTGTGCACTCTGCTGAATCCTATGTTTCGTTACTGCAAAATGTGTCTCAATGATTTGAATCAATATATTTGCCTCTTATTATTAACTACTCACTTATTTAATACAAATTATTAAATAAGTGAGTAAATGATGGGCAAATTTGTTATTTTAAGGTTATGTAAAACTACAACATATGGGCTTAAAACCTTTTTCCATTTTTGTCTTTACAGTTCCATTAATGTCTTGGGGTCCCAGCTTTAACTTCAGCATCTGGTATGTTGAAGTACATGGAATAGATGAACCAGATATTGTACAACCTTGCCTTAACTGGTACAGCAAGGTAGGAATAATCTATCTTGTTATATGTAAGACGTTCTCCCTCTTTCAAAGAAATTAAATTAAAATAAACTCACGTGTTTTGATTGAATTGTTTTAATAATTAGAATGAATTCACTGATGATTAGTTAATCTTCATGCCTCATGAATGATGTGTAGGTAGTGAGAGGAATTGGTTCTAAAGCTTATTAAAAACTGGAAAAATATCGATGCATATTTTAAGGTTATGCAAGAAGGAGTTTGATAAATACCTTTGTTCTGTAACAAGTCAAAAAAAAAGAAAAAAGTCAATTTGAATCCCGTTCTTAAGTTTCTGAAAGTCATTTTGAAGCAGAAAGCAAATGTTAGTGAATTATTGTAACCCATCTTGTCTAACTGATATTTTCTAGTTGGAATAGAAACATAGAAACCTAGAAAATAGGTGCAGGAGTAGGCCATTCGGCCCTTCGAGCCTGCACTGCCATTCAATATAATCATGACTGATCATCCAACTCAGTATCCCGTACCTGCCTTCTCTCCATACCCCCTGATCCCCTTAGCCACAAGGGCCACATCTAACTCCCTCTTAAATATAGCCATTGAACTGGCCTCAACTACCTTCTGTGGCAGAGAATTCCACAGATTCACCACTCTCTGTGTGAACAATGTTTTTCTTATCTCGGTCCTAAAAGACTTCCCCCTTATCCTTAAACTGTGACCCCTTGTTCTGGACTTCCCCAACATCGGGAACAATCTACCTGAGCTGGGCAATATTTTTTGACACATTGCCAATAGATGTGAGGCAATGTTTATTAAAACTTCTCAATTAAATTGCAGATAAATAATATTATTTGGGGATTTTTTTTTTTGGATTTTCTCATGATCAAAATCCTTGGTCTCCCAAGTGGAACTCTAAAAATTATGATGCTTTCACACTTCTACTAGGTCTCAAATTATGACAAACCAATGGACTGTGGTGAATATTGACAGACAAAGGCTAACTGATTACTATTTTGCTGAAACAAACTAGTGTTCATATTTCATATTTCATAACTTTTGTTCCCATTACTGGACACCTAGTATTTCATGGCATAAAAATGTTCTTCACTGTTTGCTTATGTTCCAGTAGTACCGTGAACAAGAAGCCATTAGGCTATGCTTGAAACACTTCCGCCAGCACAACTACACTGAGGCCTTTGAGTCACTGCAGAAGAAAACTAAGATTGCATTGGAGCACCCAATGTTAACTGAACTGCATGACAAGTTGGTTCTGAAAGGCGATTTTGATGCTTGTGAAGGACTGATTGAGAAAGCTGTCAGTGGTGAGTGTAATTTTCCTGATGCTTTCTTGTGTGTAATGAAGTGAGAAAGAGCCATTGGTAATGATACCTGTATCCATAAATAAATGTATCCATAAATAACATGGGCTTGGAGTCCATGGTAATAACTACCAAGGTGAGAGTATTTTCCCACGGGCAACATGATCATAGTTTCCAAAATAAGACAAGCCTGGGATTTTATTTATGCAATGGGAAGGAAATAATCAAAGGCCAGAGTCGCCCCAGTCACTCCCACTTCTTCCCTCTTCCATCAGGGACTGGGTACAGAAGTTTGAAAACTCGTATCTCCCAGATTTAGGGACAGTTTCTTCCCAGTTGTTTTCTGACAGCATAGCAGCACCTCCGAACCTGCGTCAAAATACAGCCATTTATATTCCACTTGGAAGTGTCATCTTTCATGCATGAGTTTTATCCCAAACCAAATGTCACTTGCTTTCCAACAAATTCCTGAGGAGTTATGCAATAATCTTGAAATTAAGACCCAAAAAATTATTGCTCCAACATGTTACAGTAAATAAACTACGATTTACAAAATGGCTCGGGTGATTTTTTTTTAAAAATTCTGATGGATTGGGAATACATGAATAATCTGAGGCCCACTTGTTAATGGTATTGGAAAAAATAATGCGACAGTAACATTTCAAAAAGGCTACTTCATCTACTACATTTAGCTTTCAATACCCGAGCAGATGCCAGTGGGCCAAGTGTACATCTGGTTTTACCAATGTAGATAGAGGTGATCATATTAGATTGGAAGTAGTGCCTGGGTAAAAAGGGGACTGGTTGGTGGAGACTGAAGAGCAGATTAAGGAATTGCAAAGGGAACAGGGTGTCTAGTGATGGAATCTCATATGGTGGTGGAAATTGTCAATGCGGGGGCTGGTGGGCTGGAAATGAGGACCGGGGAACTAGATCATTCCACTGTACTGTACAGGATAAAAAGATGGAAGCAGTGCAGGAAATAGCGGAGATGTGGTCACCAACTCTGTAAACCATATTGAAGGGGACTTTGCAACTTAAACTAAACCGTTTTCTCTTTCTGTATTATTTTCAACATCGAGGAACATCTTTGTTTAGGTCTTGAGTCAATTCTTTTCTGGATGCAAAAGAGGTAAAAGTGCTCATAGTGATCAGCAGTAAAAATATTTTTTGGAGACCTTAATCTACTAACGTGTCTTCTGTCTTCCCAAAGAGTGCCTTTTACAATTTTGAAACTAAACTTCAGATCATTCTCAGTCTGTGACCGTCACAGGTTGTTTGAACCCATTTTGTATGACAAAAGTGATCTCATTGTTTTCACCAGACGGTTGAAGTTCGAACGCAAAAAAAAAAAATGATGAGTGGGCAAAGACTATATTAAAGAAATAGGCAAGTAACATTTTGTAGCAGCATCCCAAAAATGTTTCCTTTTAATTGCAGATGGTTTGTTTAATCAGTACATTAGTCAACAAGAATACAAGCCCCGGTGGACACAGATCATCCCTCAAAGCAACAAAGGTATGGAATATGTGGAATGTGATAATGTTGATTTTATAGACTTTCTATTTTGTTAAGATTAATTGGGTTGGTTTGAAAGTGTCCCCCTCCCCAACCTCATCGTCCCCCCTGTTGTATTTAATGAAGTTTGTGTCCAAACTTTTCTGAAAGATATTTATAGTCTGTTCATCAAACAGCATGTAGGTGCGAAGAAGTTCAAGCATGTAAGGAAACATCATTTTACCTTGGGGGACAGTAAGTCTTGTGCATGTCTAAGACTCCCATGTAGTGGAGCGCTTAATTTTACCATTATCATTGCTGTACAAAGGTTCAGTGTTCCAGGTGAAACGGAGGGAGATTGTTATTCTGCATGAATATTTGAGGAGCATCTTATATTATTTATGGAATTATTCTAGAGACTAGGGTAAAGTGCTGTTATGCACAAAATCGGAAGGATCCCTTAATGTATCTTATCCCTCATCCCATTTTGGTGAGGCTTCATGAAGTGATAGATGCAGTTGCTTTTGATGTAGGGAAACGTGGCAGGTATTTTTCATAGTTCATATTCAGCAGTAAAATAGCTTCTGTTTCGATGATATTAGCTGGATTTTAAAATCTGGTCTAACTCCATGTTCAGTTGCGCATATTGGAGGAACAGCACCTGATATTTCGCTGAGGCAGCTTACACCCCAGCGGAAGAATATTGACCTCTAACTTCAAGTAACCCATGCGTTCCCTCTCTCCATCCCTCCCCCTTCCGTGTGCTCCGACCATCCTGACTGTCTCCTTGATTACATTTTTATCTCTGTATGCTTCGTTATCACCTTCTCCTAGCTAAGAATGATCCATCCATTGTACATTTTCCTTGGCCCTCGTCTCCTTCGATGTCTTGCTTTCACACTTTGCCCTTCTTTATCTCAGTGTCTCCCTCTCCCCTAACTCTCAGTCTGAAGAAGGGTCTCGACCCGAAACGTCACCCATTCCTTCTATCCAGAGATACTACCAGTCTCGCTGAGTTACTCCAGCATTTTGTGTTTAGCCATGTTTGGTTAGATCTTGTCTTAAAACATCCGTAGAAAGGACAAACAAGTTATCTTGCATTTCACGAAAATATAATTTTGGAAACAATAGTATAAGCTTCAGTAATTTTCAGTATCTTTACATTGCAATCAAGTAAGGCAGACAGTTTATTCACACTGTTCACTTTTTGTTTCGTACAAATTACTGACAAATGCATTGGCCAATGTTAAAATCTGTTGGAAGAGATGCCAAACATATAACCTGGTGTCTGTGGAAGGAGCTTCACCTCGTGATAAAAAATTACAACATTGAGTCTGCAGAGGTTGGGTCAAACTGTTTCTTTCTTGGTTGGAGTACATTTCCACAAAAGCCCACCTCCTGCATTTTTTCTTTGGAACGATCACACTTGAGTTCTGTTTTTAACTTTAAAATATTTTTAAATAGTTTAAATAATTCACAGTGTTGCCCATTATGTATTGCAGAATTGGAAAGCTCTGCTCTAAATTCACAATATTCACTTTTAAATTTGTTTTGAATTTACACATGACATGAGAACTCACAGTGCTCAAAGATTGAAGTGATTTATTAATGCATGTTCATGGTGTTACCTTAAAACAACAGAGCAGTGAACTTCTCTGCTTGATTATCTGTCTGCCTTACTTTGATTACAATATAATAATAATAATAATAATAATATATATTTTATTGTCATTGCACGTCAGTGCAACGAGATTTAGTGTGCAGCTCCACTGATGTACAAGAAGGTAAATAAATACAATACATAAATAAGCAAGCTGAATTGATTGACGTGACCATCTGAGGGAGACTGTCCAAAGGGAGGGGGGGGCACTCATTAGGGCCGGTTCAGAGCCGCTATAGCTCTTGGGATAAAACTGTTCCTGAGTCTAGAGGTTCGGGCGTAGAAGGCCTTGTAACGTCTGCCGGAGGGAAGTAGTTAAAATAGACCGTGGCAGGGGTGTGATGAGTCCTTATGGATGCTGAGGGCCTTCCTGAGGCACCGCGTGTGGTAGATGCCCTCCAAGGCTGGTAGCTCTGTCCCGATGATCCGCTGCGCTCTGTTGACGACGCGCTGAAGAGCTCTCCTCTCCGCCTCCGTGCAGCTGAGATACCACACAGAGATGCCATACGTTAGTATGCTCTCTGTGATGCAGCGGTAGAACGTTGTCAGCAGCTGTTGGGGCAGACCAGTCTTTTTTAATGTCCTCAGGAAGAACAGTCGTTGCTGTGCCATCTTGACCAGCGCGGCGGTGTTTGTGGACCATGTGAGGTCTTCTGAAATGTGAGTGCCCAGAAACTTAAAGCTGGACACTCTCTCCACACTTTCCCCGTAAATGGAGATTGGGGCGTATTCTCCAGAATGGGACCTCCTGAAGTCAATAATCAGCTCCTTGGTCTTGGAGGTGTTTAGTGCCAAGTTGTTATTGGCGCACCAGTCCGCCAGGTTCTGCACCTCCGCTCTGTAGTTTGTTTCATCACCGTTGGTGATCAGCCCAATCACTGTTGTGTCGTCTGCAAACTTCACGATGGTGTTGGTGTCGAATGCAGGGACACAGTCGTGAGTGAAGAGGGAGTAGAGCATGGGGCTTAGCAATGTAAAGATACTGAAAATTACTGAAGCAATTGAGTAGCGATCCATTCAAATTAACATACAAAGTGATTTCAGGTAAGTTTTTTTTTTAAAGGTCCAATAATACATGGAGGATCGCAATTTTGAAGAATAAATTTACTGCTTCTATTCCCTCGTAAATGTGATTTAAACACAATAAAGTGGGAAAGGAAAAGGATTTTTTTTTGGAGGGGGGGGGGGGCGGGTGATTTCCATTCAGTGGTATTGCACACTTCACAAATGTTCAATTTTTGTTCCAATGGAGGCTGCTGCAGCTTGCTTGGTTTCTAATCCAGAATAAAAATAATTCTGAGTCGAGGAGTTGGCTTGCCACTTCAAAGCAAGAGTGATGTCACTTGATTCATTCATGCTTGTCTTTGAAAAAGCCTTTAGTTACATAAACAATCCTATGTACACAGCAGTTCCATTGGCCGGCAGTCAAGCTAAAGGAATTCTGTTTATTTTTAATGTTAGGTGATGGTGAAGACAATCGACCTGGAATGCGGGGAGGCCATCAGATGGTGATCGATGTACAAACAGGTAAGATAACTACACTGAACCCGAGTGTTAAAATGGCACAAGCTTAGTTTAAACAATGAAATAAAAACAAGTGCAAATAAAAAATATTTTAATTCGAGGGACTTGGCTAGAGAAGTTCCTTGGGGGAGTGTTCTGTGTCCAACTCCCTGTGATTGAATTTCCCTCCATCATAAGATCAGAAGAGAGGATGTTCAATGGTTATTTACTTTCATTCGCCACTCAATGTAACAGCCTGTGCCTTCTGGTAGCAATGCTTGAAGGTGACGAGTAACACATGTGCCAGGTGATGATCATTTCTAGCAAGAGAGAACCTAACCACGTCACATTGATATTCAACTTCATTACCATTATTATGGTTTTCACCACCAATGTTCCAGGGTTCAGCGCCTGCAACCAGTCTGAAGAATGATCCCAACCCAAAACGTCATCCGTCCTTTTTCTCAGGAGATGCTGCCTGACCCGCTGAGTTACTCCAGAACTATGTCTATCCTTGGACTCACAGTTATCTAGAAATTTAACCAAATAAGCCATATAAATACGTCTGAAGAAGGGTCTCGTCCCGAAAACGTCGCCTGATTCCTTCGCTCCATAGATGCTGCCTCACCCGCTGAGTTTCTCCAGCATTTTTGTCTACTATATAAATATTACGTGTTGGTTAAAGGCAAGGCATCTTCAAGTAAATAATTTACCTACTGACCACTTAGGTCTTTACACTGTCAACATGGCGCAGTCCAGAACTATTAGGGAGAAATGGGAAGGGGACAAAGTGCTGGTGTAATTCTCTGGAGAACATGGATAGGTGACGTTTCAGGTCAGGATCCTTCTTTAGACTGCAGATTTTATATTGCAGATACTTGTTTAATGTGGATAAATGTGAGGTTATCCACTTTGGTGGCAAAAACAGGAAGGCAGATTATTATCTGAATGGTGTCAAGTTGGGAAAAGGGGAAGTACAATGAGATCTGGGGGTCCTTGTCCATCAGTCACTGAAAGTAAGCATGCAGGTACAGCAGGCAGTGAAGAAAGCGAAGGGCATGTTGGCCATTCATAACCAGAGGAGTTAAGTACAGGAGCAAAGAGGTCCTTCTGCAGTTGTACAGGGCCCTAGTGAGACCACACCTGGAGTATTGTGTGCAGTTTGGTCTCCAGATTTGAGGAAGGACATTCTTGCTATTGAGGGAGTGCAGTGTAGGTTCACAAGGTTAATTCCCAGGATGGCGTGACTGTCATTTGTTGACAGAATGGAGCGGCTGGGCTTGTACACTCTGGAATTTAGAAGGATGAGAGGGGATCTTACTGAAACATATAAGATTATTGAGGATTTGGACATGCTAGAGGCAGGAAACATGTTCCCGATGTTGGGGGAGTCCAGAACCAGGGGCTACAGTTTAAGAATAAGGGGTAAGCCATTTAGAACAGAGATGAGGAAAAACGTTTTCACACAGAAGGTTGTGAATCTGTGGAATTCTCTGCCTCAGAAGGCAGTGGAGGCCAATTCTCTGGATGCTTTCAAGAGAGAGTTAGATAGAGCTCTGAAAGATATGGGGAGAAGGCAGGAACGGGGTACTGATTATGAATGATCAGCCATGATCACAGTGAATGGTGGTGCTGGTTCGAAGGGCAGAATGGCCTACTCCTGCACCTATTGTCTGTTGTCAATTTTCGAGGGAGAATGCTTCCATTTTGCTGCATGAATGTAGCTTCAATAACGTCAGGTTTCTTGATCGTCATCTTAAACAAAGCTTTCCTCCCAACCTTCCACCCCAAATGATTCACTCTTAGCTCTAGTATAACGTCACTGCAGCGTGTGGCATCTACAAAATGCAATGGTGCATAACAACTCGCAAACTGTTACGATCTTTTACAGCATCTATCAAACATAAGGAGATAGTTACGGCAAACATACGGAATGCTACCACTTGCTGGTTGTCCTTCAAATTATATGTCAGACTGACCTACAAAATAAATTGCCATCCCTTCATGGTCACTGTCAAAATATGTGGATTTGCCACCAAATTCCTTTATCACACATAATTTTATCGCAATGTGCAGCAGTTCAAGACAACAGCTTATATCATCTTCACAAGGGCACTAACAGTGGGCATTAAATAATGGCCTTCACATTGATGCCCTCTTGTCATAAAGTGATATTTTACACATTTCTACTGGTACAATCTGTCCTTTTTATTTAACACTCAGAGTGTAGATATTGTAGTGATTAAACTCTACTGCACTCGTTCCAAAGTTTGTATTTTATCCCCAAGATTTCTCCAGAACTGCTTAAAGTGTTTGTGTTGTTGTGGATTAAGTTCAGCAACCTCCCCTTGGTCTTCCACGGTTCAGATTCCAATTCCTTGGCCTTATTGATAGATTTCTGCACTCAATGGTTTGTGTATATGGACCCACTCCCTGCGTCTTTAGACTGTCCACGACTGCTTTGAACTACTCTTAGTTTAGGAGTAAGCTACTTTATCCTTTTTGGAAGGCACACAAAATTGCTGGGGAAACTCAGCGGGTGCAGCAGCATCTATGGAGCGAAGGAAATAGGCGACGTTTCGGGCCGAAACCCTTCTTCAGACTGATGGGGGGTGGGGGGGGGGGAGAAGGATGGAAAAGGGGAGGAGGAGGAGGAGCCCGAGGGCGGGCGGATGGGAGGGTGGGAGGAGACAGCTAGAGGGTTAAGGAAGGGGAGGAGACAGCAAGGGCTAGCAAAATTGGGTAAATTCAATGTTAATGCCATCCGGACGCAAGGTCCCCAGACGGAATATGAGGTGCTGTTCCTCCAATTTCCGCTGTTGCTCACTCTGGCAATGGAGGAGACCCAGGACAGAGAGGTCGGATTGGGAATGGGAGGGGGAGTTGAAGTGCTGAGCCACCGGGAGTTCAGGTAGGTTATTGCGGACTGAGCGGAGGTGTTCGGCGAAACGATCGCCCAACCTACGCTTAGTCTCCCCGATGTAAATCAGCTGACATCTAGAGCAGCGGATGCAGTAGATGAGGTTGGAGGAGATACAGGTGAACCTTTGTCGCACCTGGAACGACTGCTTGGGTCCTTGAATGGAGTCGAGGGGGGAGGTGAAGGGACAGGTGTTGCATGTGTGTGTGTCCGTACATTGCCTGCGGCAATATCTATTTGCCGCCCCAGTTTTGCTCTTTGTTTTTTATATTTAATGTTGTATCTCCATCAGTTCTCTATCATCAAACCTAGATCCGCGACTGTCTTTCCTATTGTCAAGTGTTTTATAAATATGATGAACAATAGAAACTTCATCCAGATTTTTGGAAATGATGCTGTTTGTATCCTGCCGATTTGAGTACCTAACTGTTTCTATACATTCTTGCTCCTTCCCTCACAGCCAAAGATATTGTTAAATTGCTGTTAATTCTGAAAGGTTCAACAAGCAGCTGCTTTTCAATTGTAACACATTTTAAGTGGCAAATCTGCTTTATATAATTTTTTGAAATATTGGGAAGATTAGTGTGCTCGCGTTGTTCTGCCGAAGGCTTTTTTAAATTCCTTGTTTTAACTCATTTGTGTGCTTGTTAGACCATTTATTATTCATGTCTTGAGTTGCAGGACTTGTTAGATTATTTGAGATGTCAACTATTTTGGGAAATTTGAGTTACAAATGGGTCAGATTGATGAGGAAAGCAGATTTCCTACACTGAAAGCCACAGAACGCGATATAATTATCTGACAATCTGGCAGTTTCAAGATCACCATTACAAATATTAGCTGTCTTTCAAATTCTATGTTTAATTATTTTGAAAGTACATTTCTAAGTTGCTAGTTAACTCTCGCATGCATTGTCACCTTGGTTTTAGTGTCACTCCTAGCTCAATTCTTTGCACTTTTGCCTGCTATTTCTTTCATTTTTAAGCTATCCCATTGCTCGTCATTTTTGGATTATTGGGCATATAAAAAGCTTTAGGACATAAACGAATGTGACCCGAATTAGTTCATTTTTAAACTCCTGCTAATCTTTCATTGTTTTAATCACTGCCTCATTGCCTTGTCCAAAATGGCCTTCATAGAGTCATTCAGCATGGAAACAGGCCCCTCAGCCCAACTTGCCCATACCGGCCAACATGTCCCAGCTGCACTTGTTCCACCTGCCTGTGTTTGGATCATATCTCTCCAAATCTGTCCTATCTATGTACCTGTCTAGCTGTTTCTTAAACCTTGCGATAGTCCCTGCCTTGACTACCTCATCTGGCAGCTCATTCCATACACCCACCACCCTATATGTGAAAAACCTGTCCCTCATTCCTATTCAATCTTTTCCTCTTCACCTTAAACCTCGATTCCCTTACTCTGGGCAAGCGACTGTGTGCATCTACCCAATCTCTTCCTCTCATGATTTTCCTGATGTTTCTTCTGGTCTCTTTCTTTGACTAGAAAAATGAGAATACAAGTGAGTTTTAAGTTCTAGAAAGATGGAGGGTTGGAAAGAGGAGAACATTTTGGGAGGTTGTAGACCAAATTTTGAGTTACCAGCTTTTCTCATGTTCACATTGGGTATGGTTGGAACACAATACGAGTCCCAAGACACAGCTCCATGTGGGACTAGGGTAGGGATTAAAATGCCAGCTGACTGGAAGCACAGGCTGCTGTGGTGACCTTCTCTGTCCTGCTCCCTCCTATATATATATATATATATATATATATATATATCACACTCGCTTTCTCTCTCTCTCTCCCCATTTCTCTTTCTTTCTCTCTTTCTTTCTTTCTTTAAATTGGGGCGTCCAAATGTGGAAACTTCATATTAACTTTTATTTTTGAGTTTCATGATAATTGCTATATATTGCATTTTTCTGTGCACAAGATTAGATACGACTGGCGCCTTGTTGATTCCAGGGTAAACTGTGCAAATAAATAATGATCTTGCTCAAAGTAACTTGCTGTCCTTTTTGACAAGTAACGTCAGTCTAATCTCTGTATTCATGATCTTTCACAGTTCATGTACATCAGAAAATTGTTTCATATATGTAAAATAATTTTGTATGCATCTATCCACAATTTTAGTTTGAGGATTTTTTGCTGGATGTGTGGTTAGTCAGGGCTGCAAGTTTCGTTGTGAAGGTGGCGTGAAATAGATGAACTGTGTAAATTTGACTAGTTCACTTCACTGCATTTAGGCTCAATTGACAGTTTAGTCATTGCCACACCAATCGATACTCAAGAAGATGGAATAAGGTAAATGGCTGGTGATTGTAAAAAGTTCACAATACAAAGGAGAGTTCTGACTTATTCAGAGGTTTTTATTCCATCTCCCTCTGAATTGCTGAATTGAAGCCATAATCTTAAAAGCTGAAAGGAGTTTTTTAACCAGGTACTATGTTGAATTGATTTTCTGATATTTTTTGTTCCTCTCGTGTGGAATTCAAAGGCTTTTGCCACAGAAATAAGTTTGATATGAGGTTTTATTTGGATGGATACATTTGTTTTGATTCAAAACCTTTTTGTCTTTCTGCTGGATATTTTGAGTATTAAGATCTCTGGAATCACTTCAAACAAGCTAGACTGCTGCCAATAGCAACAATAGCATTAGTTACTGACGTCACACAGCGCACTGGGGAGCGAATACTCAGTCAGTAGCTATATATTATAATGGCAGGCACCAGTATGGATGATTTTTAGGTCACAAACTATGCAAAGCAAAAAGCGCCCACGAATGTGCTTTCTTAGAATTTGTACAGGAATGCTGGTTAGAATTGGGTTATGTACCAAGTTAACCACCTGTGCCTGGATAAGGGGATAAGGCAAAATATCTAGTTTAATAGGGAAAGCTCTTAGAATACAAACGTTCAACAAACATGTTTGTGATGATTACAATTCACCATAATCTTCACCTATTGATTCTGCGTATCAATAATGAAATGTCTTTATCTGGCTTGGGTTTTATTGCTGTCATTTCTCGACAGATCTATAACATTATTAACGCGGTTACTGAAACACAATGGTCTGGGTGATCTGAATTTAATATGTTTTAAATGAGAACTGAGAATTATCTAGTAAAGTTTAAGACATTGGTAAAGTAAGGATTGAATATTTGCCTTAATTACAAGGGAATGGATTGCAATAGTATGGAATTCTTGCTGTAACCAGCACAGAGCTTTACAACTATATCAGGAGTACTGAATGCAGTTTTGATCATGGAGGATAGATTTGTTATTTTCATGATGCAGCTAACCTGAATCACCTGATTTCTGGGATTGGGTGGTGATTTCTTCTGAGAAAGGTTTGAACCAAATGTCTTCATTCACAACCCAAGAAGAATGAAGTGTGATATTACTAAAACTCCAGTTTTTGAGGGGATTTAATCAGGCAGATGCAATGGGATTGTTTCCTTTATGGGGTCGTTTTGAGATCGGAGGGAGAGCTTCAGAGAAAAACAGATGCGTTTATTCTGAGGGTTGTGGCTCTGGAATTCTGCATCCCACAGAACTGTATACAGCTAGACACTATGTTCAAACTAAACAGATTTTTGAGCCTCCAGGATGGATGGCCGGTCAATTCCTGTAGCAGGTTCATGTTAATTTTTTTGGTGTGACGGTTGGTAAGCTTGCAAGGAGGATGTGGAAGACTAAAGAGTGGATTACTACTGAGTCTATTCAATGCCAGAGAGCCCCCACATCCCCTTCACATGAACTGAAAATGGACAGCTGGAAGAAGAGTGTTGCACTGGAGTTGCAAGGTCCAAGAGAATTTGCCATTGGTCAACACAGAACTTGGAGGAAGGGGCCCGAATAATGCGCTTCCACAAAGACTCGCAGTTGATTCCAAATTGAAATGACACACAGCCTGAGCAGGGGTGGGGGGGGGGGGGGGAGGGGGGAGAGTTGTTGCCTGCTGGCCTTTCAGAATTTGCCGCAGTCCTGCATAAGGAAGTGGAAAATTATGCCAGATTTGTGTTCAATAAGACTGTTGTGATGTTACTGCAAATGTATGAACATTGAAGGCCTTTCCTCAATTGAAACACTCAGCATGTTGTTGAAGGGCATAGTTGTAGTTAATGAACTATTGTAACTTGCTTTAAAAACACATTTTTCCTTATTCTTTTCCCCGCCCCCTGCCCTCTTCTGAGTTGCTTAGTGAGGAAATGGAAAACATCATGTGAAAGCGCAAATATAAATTGGCCGTAGCCTTTAATTACAAATCTTGTTGGCACATACTATGTTATTCCCTCCTCCCTCTTCTGAAATAACCTGCAGTCACGTTGCTCTGAATTTGAGAACTGGGAGGGGGGGGGGGGGGGGGGTCATCTATTTATAGTGGTCTCCATACTGCATGCACTGTGTTACATTTATTTCTGGAAGCATTGAACGCATGGTTATATGCAGTTAATTGCCTTCTCTTCATTCAGTTAATCTTGTTTGGAAATGGTAGTTTGTGTCAAAGGAGAATAAGGCTCCGTTTTGCAATAATTTAGCAGTTTTCTCTTTTTTAAGTGTTTCAGTACTTTCCTTGATCTTCGTGAAATATCAACCATTCAGTGCTTTTTGAGTTGCAATTTTATCTCCTATTTTAGACAGTTGTATTCACTCCCTCTTCCCCTGATTCTAGAGATGAAATTAAGTAAAACAAATATATTTCAGTTTGACCGTGACCTACTCTATTCTTGAAAATGAACCAGGTTTGGTGATTTAAAGCATTTTCCGATGCCAACTGCGACAAAGCGTTTTTGAATATGTGACGTGAGGCATGCCACATTAGTGCTGTGGCCTTTAAACATGCGTGACTTTGTGTAACTTTGTTTTCAACCACGTTTTCTTTGCAGAAACAGTCTATTTATTTGGTGGTTGGGATGGAACGCAGGATTTGGCAGATTTCTGGGCCTACAGTGTTAAAGAAAACCAGTGGACTTTTATATCTAGAGATACTGAGAAAGAGGTAAGTGTTTTGTATTAGAAAATACTACCAGATAGGAATATAAGTAGAATAAGGTTTATCTGTCATTGAGCACTTATGATGGTAATTAGATACCTCCGAGCTACATATCAAGATTCATTGATGGAGTTGTGCTGTGTTTAAGAGGGTGTAATTGTAACTCAATTCATACTTGCAGGGCTACTTACTTTAGTGGTGAGATAATGCAGTTGTCCCATCAGCTCGGTCTGATTATCAATATTTTCCACTGTATTCACACTTCCTTGCAAACTATGCTCCTGCACTCTTCTCTTTTCAATACCCTCGAGTTTCAGTGCGTTTCAATAATTTGTTTTTTCTTATTCTTACTTCATTTACCCTTTGATCTTCACCCCTGTCGAGAAAAATGTTAGTAAGCACTTCCAATAGAGTTGAGGCACGTACTATAATAACATTTATAATATATTTGGGCAGGTACATGGATAGGAAGGGTTTCGTGGGATATGGGCCAAACGTGGGCAGGTGGGACAAGTGTAGATAGCGCATCTTTGTCAGCATGAACCAGTTGGTCCGTAGGGCCTGTTTCCCTGCTGTGTGACTATGATTCTCTGAGAAGTGGATCAATCATCCTTTGTTCAGAATTTTGTGCTCCACACAAACATTGTTGATCGAGTTCATGAGCCCTGTTGATCCTGATGCCGGCGAGAATAAAACGATTGAAGGATGTTGATACCTCTGCTTCAATAATTCAAGATACCTGCCTTGAGTTCTGCAATATTCTGCGTTACTGCATTCAAATTCTTATTCAGCCCAAGATGTTTAGAACGAGAGACTTCCCATTGAATCTTTTGTGTGCATCAGAAATTCCTTCTTGCCAAGAACACAATCAATCTGGAAAAATAAATTAATCTGTTTTGCATTTGTGCTGCCTGCTTTGTATCTTCATAATGGAAGCAAAATTAAACATGAATCGGTTCTTGCACAAAAAAAATGAAATGTGTATTTAACCACCTGCTGAGTTCAGAATAACATGTACTTCCTGTTACTCAATTAAACTTGTTTTCACAGAACCATTCTAGTTCCATAAGGTCATAACTGATAGGAGGAGAATTAGGCCATTTGGCCCATCAAGTCCACTCCAACATTCAATCATGGCTGATCTATCCCACCCCCTATCCCCATTCTCCTGCCTTCTCCCCATAACCCCTGACACCCGTGCTAATCAAGAATTTATCTACCTCTGCCTTAAAAATATCCATTGACTTGGCCTCCACAGCCTTCTGTGGCAAAGAATTCCACAGATTCACCACCCTCTGACTAAAGAAATTCCACCTTCTGAAAGGTGCATCCTTTAATTCTGATCTAGTCCTAGACTCTCCCACTAGTGGAAACATCCTCTCCACATCCACTCTATCCAAGCCTTTCACTATTCAATATGTTTCAATGGGGTCCCCCCTCGTTCTTCTAAACTCCAGCGAGTACGGGCTCAGTGCTGTCAAATGCTCATCATATGTTAACCCACTCATTCCTGGGATCATTCTCATAAACATCCTCTGGATCCTCTCCGCAGCCAGCACATCCGTCCTCAGATATGGTGCCCAAAATTGCACACAATACCCCAAATGCGGCCTGACCAGCGCCTTGTAGAGCCTCAGCATTACATCCCTGTTTTTGTATTTTAGCCCTCTTGAAATAAGTGCTCACATTCCATCTGCAGAAGATTGCTCATGCTGCAATTGGCTCACTACCCCACCTACAGATTGGACTGACCTGATTTTATTTTCATCTGAGTTGCTTATTTTTGCCATAGGTGCTATAAAAATATTTCATATTTGCTCCTGCTGCACTGACGGTACTTGGAGATAAGTTTACTTGCACTTCTCCTGCACTTCCAGCAAGGAAATAAAGAAGGTCATGGGTATCTTCTATCAAGTGACTTTTAATAATTAGTGTTCAACTTTAAACCTCAAAATAAGTGATGCAAATTTAGTCGGCTGAAGTGACAAAACGGCTGAAGTGTTTTGGGTTAATACCCAGATTAATTATGCAAGTAATTTTTTAATTAAAAATAAGTGGTTTGCATCGGACGAGAGATGAGAAAAAAATAGTTTCTACTGCTGGGGTTATCTAATCAAAGGTTCACATATCATTTCTATCAAATCTATGTAAAGTTACGTTTTAGCTATTTCTATGAAACCCCCAAACCTAGTGATTAGATTCCAAACAAGTTGATTTATATATTTCTGGGATTTTTGTTTGTACTTACAGTAATACATCATATTATGAAGCTCCACATAGACAAAAGTTCCTTCCTGGAACAGTCTTTTCCTTTTATATCTTCTACATTTTTTTTTGTTTTGTTAATTGATATTGTTTGTATTTATATATACATTTAATTCTTTGACAAACTTCTGTATGATAAATTGGTTTTCAGTAAAAGCAATGAGATATTCCCATACTCGACTAGCACACTTTTGTTTTATGTTTCAACAATTCAGTGGTCCCTGGACTGATGTATAAAAGATTTTTCTCACTGGTAAATGATGATGATTTAACAAAGGAACTTTTAAAATTATTGCTCTTTTTATGTTACTACTGAGACCAGTGAGCATCCGCAAGTTCGTAGGACTCACGGAAACATATATTTAGACAATATTGTACATGATAGTAATGTGTTAAAGGGTTGAGAAAAATTGTGCACTGAGATGAGGAAGCTTGAGGAAGTTGGAGATGGAGTACAGACAGATCTTCAATGTTAAATTGGTATTTGAAAGATCTCTTACTGTGAGGAAAATTATCGGTGGCTTCTGTGATCAAATTAGTCGCCCATATGGTTTCCACCTACATTCTATCTTTGTCCCTGACATCAGTCTGAAGAAGGGTCTCAACCCAAAACGTCACCCATTCCTTCTCCCCTGAGATGCTGCCTCATCCCGCTGAGTTACTCCAGCATTTTGTGTCTGCCTTCGATTTAAACCAGCATCTGGAGTTCTTTTTTACACACTAAATTTATTTCACTCCACTTCAGACAGGCTGTCGGTTCCAATAATGGGTTGTGGGCGTGAAATATGTAGCTCCAAATTAGTAAACAATTAAATGTAAATGATGTGTGTATATTGTTATCTTTTTGAATGTTGAAGGTGAATTTGACCCAATCATTCTATCAGTAATGGGTCCGTCAGTCAGAAATTGATTCGGTGTCTTTGAATATCATGAGAAAATTTCCTCCCATTGTTTCATCTGTTCACTTTTTTATACGTTATAAAGGTTTATGTTGCATGTTGTGTAGACTCAACCATACCTCCCAAATTATCACATTAAATGTCGGCATTTTTTGACCTGTCCCAAAAGACTCTCGAGGTAAATCCTTGAATTATTGCAAAAGAACTCTAGTGAAGATGGTCCCACAATACTTGGTACTTATGATCCAGCCATCAGGCACATTGAGGACATTTGATCACAAATGCTGTTACCATGAGTCTGAAACTGCATATATATATATATGGCTGTGAATGATAGATTTGGTAGATAGATACAAAATCCTGGAGTAATTCAGGGGTCAGGCAGCTTCTCTGGAGAAAAGGAATAGGTAACGTTTCGGATTGGGAGTCTTTTTCCATTCTGAGATTTTCCTGAAAGATAAGATTCTGGTTGGTGAAATGAAGGTTCAACCATGGCTGGTCTGGTAGATTCAAGATGACATTTCACAAACCAGTATATTCATTTTCCTAGATACGAGAGTGGGATTTGAATTTCTTACTAGTTAATAAAATGATGTTGTTGCAGGATTCTGTTTCAAATTCTCCAGCTCTAGGTAATTAGCACACTCTTTCTTAATATGAAAAAAAGGCCAATCTTTTTGTCAACCGTTCCTTATTTCCTTTTGTTTTCCTTGTGGTCTGCTCAGCATAATATAACAACATGTTCCATAGATCACAAAGCTTACGCTGATTTTAACTTTTGCTTAATTGCCGCATTATTTCACGCTGCATTTCCATTTGTTCCACTCATTACCCCACCCCACCTTTTTGAGACCAAGACTAACTTGCTTCGCTCTTTCTTAATTACAACAGGATTCTGGACCTTGTTTCTCTTTCCTTAAATGTTGCCTGACTTGATTTTTTTTCTCCAGTATTTTCTATTTTTATTTTGGAAAATATTGCAGGGCCCACTTAAGATTTCTGAATGCTGTTTGAAATTTAGCCAGTGATCGAAAATTGTTCTTAGGCAATGAATTTCAAAGCCTTTACATTAGCCCTAGGCTCTTTCCTGCTCGTAAATATCTGGGGGGGGGGGGGGGGAGAAAGCAACTGGTATTTATATCAGTGCCATATGTACTGAAGAAACCCAAGTTTTAATAATAAAATGCTATTTGAAGGTGTTATATAATGGATAGTGCATTATATGACAGGCAATTTGAATTGCCATGGTCTTGGAAACAATAATTAGTTTATTGACCAACTAGTTTGTGTTACTGGATTATTTTAAATTTCTCCTGGAATATCAAATGCCTTTATAAATGGACAAAACTGAAAAAGAACACCTTGAGTAGACAGTGCTTCTTCTGAACTGTCACACGAGTTTATCTGCAGCAATATTGGCGCAGAACTTCAGAGTTAGGTGTGGTGTTAATAGAGAGACTCGGTGTTTTGATCAGAGTAAAGGACCATTTCTGTGCCTGTTCACATAGACCATAGAAGAATACAGCATAGCAAAAGGCCCTTTTGTCCATAATGTCTGAGCTGAATCTATTCTCCTCTGCCTGCATGTGATCCATATTCCTTCATACCAAGCATATCAATGTGCCTATCCAAACGCGCTGCGCAGAAGGGAGCACCTGATGGATGCTGCACAGCCTTGCTGGACCAGGCCCAGCTGCCGGTGTGGAGCCGACCAGGCCCATTCTCCGGCAGAGCAGGGAGAGACACACCGGATGCGCATCGGGTGTATCGCGAGGAACGCTGTGGCCAGTAGACTGAGGACCAGCTCGGAAGGTCCAGCTGGCCCGCCGGAGTCCCGGGACTTGCCCGCCCAAACCGGCGGCCTACCCGTCACAGACGGAGGACCCACACCACAGACCCGGAACCCGCCCGGAAGGCCCGGCTCGCCCGCTGCAGATCGAGGAGCCCAAGATCCCGCCCGGGGGACACCACGGCTACTCTTGGACAGGCCGAGCCTGCAACGCCACCAGGACAACAGATCTTCACGTTCGGATCAAGATCCCTGCACTTATTACAACTAAGACGTGAAAATGCTGACAAACTGGCAACTCTGTATACTGTCTCAGTGTATTGCTGCTATCCACTTGAACAGTATCTGAGATGCTTATCTAATATGTATCTAAGTTCTTATATAGAGTGATACTTTTACTGAACAGTATACAAAAATGAATTTCATTGTACCTCTGTACATGTGACGAAGAAAGTACAAAATCATACCAAATGTCCCTATCATATCTGCTTCCACCATCTCTGGAAGCGCGTTCCATATACCCATGATACGCTGTAAAAATAAAACATGTTTCCTTGAAGCTGCTTCTCTCACCTTGAAGCTACGCCCCAAGTCTTTGACATTTACACACAGGAAAATAGGTTCAGACTCATAATTTTATATACTTCTATTGGGTCTCGCCTCAGGTTCTGATGCTCCAGAGAAAACCATCTAAGTTTGTTCATTTAAAACAAAAAATGTATGCTGTAAATGAAGATGTCCAGCAGGGTCAGATTCTTGGACAGAACTGGTAACATAGTGCAAATCTTTAATGGAGCTCAATACGCCAGCCTCGTTGCCAGGATGGGGCTGTGAACTTAAGTGTAGGTTTTTTTCTGTTTGTCACTTGGACCATGGAAAAAGTAATAACTTTTCTGGGAGATGAGCAGTGGACACAAATCCAGCAAAATAATGTGGGCGATGTTCAAAACCAGTGAATCATCCAAAGGAAGAAAATATCATGAATCTATTTAAAATGGATGCCAACAAAGATGAAAACAAGATTACACATGTATTGAAAATTAAAGAGTTCCAACACTTCAAGAGCGATCCTTTGGTGGCGAGCTCCCTGGTCAATTTGTCCCTTCCCTTCCGAGCCACCCCCTCTCCGGGCACTTTACCTTGCAACCGCAAGAAATGCTACACTTGTCGATTTACCTCCCTCCTTGATTCCATTCAAGGACCCAAGCAGTCTTTCCAGGTGCGGCATAGGTTCACCTGCACCTCAGTAACTCTAGAGTAACACAGTAACGCTAAGACTTTTGCCTCCATCACAGTGAGGAGGTGCTTGGTGAACTCACTGTGGTGGATGTAAATTTGTGTTTATTGTGTGTTGTTATTATTACATGTATGGCTGCAGGCAACAACACTTCGTTCAGACCGAAAGGTCTGAATGACAAATAAAGGATTCAATTCAATTCAATTCAATTCCAACCTCATCTATTGCATCCGCTACTCTAGATGTCAGCTGCTCTACATCGGTGAGACCAAGCATAAGCTTGCCGACCGCTTCGCCGAACACCTCTGCTCGGTTCGCAATAACCAAGCTGATCTCCCGGTGGCTCAGCACTTCAACTTCCCCTCCCATTCCGAATCCGACCTTTCTGTCCTGGGCCTCCTCCATGGCCAGAGTGAGGACCACCGTAAATTGGAGGAGCAGCACCTCATATTTCGCTTGGGCAGTCTGCACCTCAGCTGTATGAACATTGATTTCTCTAAGTTCAGATAGCCCCTACTTTCTCCTCCCCATCTCAGCTCTCCCTCAGCCCACTAGCTCCTCCTCTTCCTTTCTTCTTCCCGACACCCCCCCCCCCCCCCCACCCTCGCATCAGTCTGAAGGAGGGTTTCGACCCGAAACGTTGCCTATTTCCTTCGCTCCATAGATGCTGCCTCACCCGCTGAGTTTCTCCAGCATTTTTGTCTACCCTAGTAATATATGGCTATAGGTTCTTGACAACATTTTAGAGAGAGTGAAATTTGTAGCTATGTTCTGGCCAATATTTAACCATTAACAAACATAGGTAAATGTGTTTGTGGTCATTATTACATTTGTAGCATCTTGTGAGCAAGTTATTATTGACTTACCCACATTGTGAAACCAGCTGTTTATTGGCTTGCGATTGGGAGAAGTGCTAAATGAGTTTTGTTTTGTCTTTGCACATCACTTGGACACGTCAAATTTTCCTTAAAGTTAAGTCATTGCTTTGGGAGAGAGAGAGACAGAGAGAAGAAATGAATACATAATTGATCAATATAATAGCCTTCCTACCACTATGTTGGGTTTATCCTAGGCTGGTTTTTGTGAATTTGGAATAAAAATGTGTTAATGTTCAAGCAAGAATTTACCTGGTTTGGCAGCAATTATGTGTGAATGTAAACATTTTGCCCAGACCGGTGTGAATCTTTGTAGAATTGCATAACCCTATGGAGCTTTATTTTTTGTGTGGAAGTCCAGCCAGTGAATAGAGTGCTTGCTGTGCGGCATCAGCGATGATTACAATTTCTAACAACCATGTTCACTCACCACGAGTTGGTAATTAGTATCTGTGGCAGGATTACTGGTTAGTCCTTTTCCTCCCAATTCCTATCACTTGCCAAACTGGAAACCGGGCAATGTCATTACTAGTTAATATATCAGAGATTAAATTGGATTTTGTTTTAGTATGAAAACGAAAGACACAAAGTGCTTCAGTATGAAGAAGGGTCCTGACCCACTGTTCCCGATGTTGGGGAAGTCCAGGACAAGGGGTAACAGCTTAAGGATAAGGGGGAAATCCTTTAAAACCGAGATGAGAAAAACCTTTTTCACACAGAGAGTGGTGAATCTCTGGAACTCTCTGCCACAGAGGGTAGTTGAGGCCAGTTCATTGGCTATATTTAAGAGGGAGTTAGATGTGGCCCTTGTGGCTAAAGGGATCAGAGGGTATGGAGAGAAGGCAGGTACGGGATACTGAGTTGGATGATCAGCCATGATCATATTGAATGGCGGTGCAGGCTCGAAGGGCCGAATGGCCTACTCCTGCACCTAATTTCTATGTTTATATGTTTCTAAAACAGCACCTATCCTTGTTCTCCAGAGATGCCTGACCCGCTGACTGACTATAATATTTTGTTTTTTCTTTGTAGACCAGCATCTGCAGTTCCTTGTTTCTACTTCCCTCTGTTTGTATTTTCTCACTGCATACTTGCATGAAAAAGTTCATGAAATAGTTCCCTGTTAACAATAAAATAGGCACAAAGAACTTTGTCTTTGAATTTGGGTGACTTTTTGAGGGAATATCTGTTTCAGCCTTATCTTGTTTTCGAAAAGAAATCCATTTTAATAGAAAGGCAGCATTCACACTCCTACATACCTCAAACAATCCGACATTTTCCAATATTTTCAAAAGAAGGCTCTGAAAGATTGAGTAGCTCCTTATGTTTATACAGTGGCCTCAATAACATTTGAGACAAAGACCCATCATCTATTTATTTGCTTCTGTACTCCACAATTTGAGATTTGTAATAGAAAAAAATCACATGTGGTTAAAGTGCACATTGTCAGATTTTATTAAAGGGTATTTTTATACATTTTGGTTTCAACATGTAGAAATTACAGCTGTGTTTATACGTGCCCCCCCCCCCCCCCCCCCCCCCCACCATTGTGTTTGGGACACATGGCTTCAAAGGTGTTTGGAATTGCTCAGGTGTGTTTAATTGCAGGTATAAGATAGCTCTCAGTACCTAGTCTTTCCTCCAGTCTTTCCATCACCTGTGGAAACTTTTATTGCTGTTTATCAACATCAGGACCAAAGTTGTGCCAATGAAAGTCAACAAAGCCATTATGAGACTGAGAAACAAGAATAAAACTGTTGGAGAGACATCAGCCAAACCTAACGCTTACCAAAATCAACTGTTTGGAACATCATTAAGAAGAAAGAGAGCACCGGTGAGCTTACTAATCGCAAAGGGACTGGCAGGCCAAGGAAGACCTCCACAGCTGATGACAGAAGAATTCTCTCTATAATAAAGGAAAAACCCCAAACACCTGGCCGACAGATCAGAAACATTCTTCAGGAGTCAGGTGTGGATTTGTCAATGACCACTGTCTGCAGAAGACTTCATGAACAGAAATACAGAGGCTACACTGCAAGATGCAAACCACTGGTTAGCCGCAAAAATAGGATGGTCTGGTTACAGTTTGTCAAGAAGTACTTAAAAGAGCAACCACAGTTCTCGAAAAATGTCTTGTGGACAGCTGAGACGAATATTAACTTATATCAGAGTGATGGCAAGAGCAAAGTATGGAGGAGAGAAGGAACTGCCCAAGATCCAAAGCATACCACCTCATCTGTGAAACACTGTGGTGGGGGTGTTATGGCCTGGGCATGTATGGCTGCTGAAGGTACTGGCTCACTTATCTTCATTGATGATACAACTGCAAATAGCAGTGGCATAATGAATTCTGAAATGTATAGACACATCCTATCTGCTCAAGTTTAAACAAATGCCTCAAAACTCATTGGCCGGCGGTTCATTCTACAGCAAGACAATGATCCTAAAAATACTGCTGAAGCAACAAAGGAGTTTTTCAAAGCTTAAAAAATGGTCAATTCTTGAGTGGCCAAGGTAATCACCTGATCTGAACCCAATTGAGCATGCCTTTTATATGCTGAAGAGAAATCTGAAGGGGATTACCCCCCAAAACAAGCATAAGCTAAAGATGGTTGTAATACTGGCCTGGCAGAGCATCATCAGAGAAGACACCCAGCAACAAGTCTCCATAAATCGCAGACTTCAAGCAGTCAAAGGATATGCATCAAAAGACTAAACATGACTACTTTCATTCACATGACATTGCTGTGTCCCAAACATTATATGGTGCCCTGAAATGGGGGGACTATGTATAAACACAGCTGTAAACTCTACATGCTGAAACCAAAAATGTATAAAAATGGCCTTTATTAAAATCTGACAATGTGCACTTTAACCACGTGATTTTTTTCTATTACAGATCTCAAATTGTGGAGAACAGAGGCAAATAAATAAATGACGGGACTTTGTCCCAAACATTATGCAGGGCACTGTATAACCCCCAGGAAATTCTTTAGAACATATTCTATATATATTTTTTGCCGTACCTTTGTAGGATAATTATGTGAAAACCTTGTACGCCTTGTTTCCCCATGGAGCTAGCTTTTGAGTAAAAGGAGTTCTTAGTTTCCTTGCCTGAGAAAGTTAGAAAGGACAATTAGCACTTCCAGTGTCAAATCCTGATCATATTTCGCCCCCTAGTGGCTAGAGGAATGCATTATTGCCAGTGTTTTTTCTTGGCAGCATTCATGAGCAGTTAAAATGTTCAAAGATAGTCAGCTGGTGTGGCCTGTGAAATGTTAAAGGAATTGTAAACATGGAAGTTATTTCTTTCCCCCCCCCCCATCCGCTCTCATTTGATCATCCTTCTGTCTTGAGATTTTTGACCGGCAACTTGGTAGTATAGATTCCTAAGCTGTCAACACTACTATATATATATATAGATTTCTTGCCTGGCTTCCCCATTCAATCACAAGTCATATTATGTGTCAGGGCCCGTTACACTGCAGTGACTTTCACTGGTGGCTGCGGAGGTTGTGAAACTCTGCTTTCAGACAACCGGTGCTGTTTTGGTACAAACTGGGGTTTCATTCTGGGCTCTGATTCATTTGGCACAATGGCTGCACCAGTTTACCGCAAATGTTAGGGGCTTTTTGGATAGCGCCATCTGGCCTGATGCGCCACAGTCCAGAGCAGCAGATGTTGGTTAGAAAATATTTTTTGTGCGATCTTAAAAATACTAGGATTGAGTCTGGACATAATTCCTACAAGAGTAATAATTTTAAAACAACATTGAACGTTAAAGAAAGCACTTGAATTTTTGCAGACTTTTATATCTTTAGGACTACACAGCTGAAACACTTGCAGTATTGTTACAGTTGTGGGAAATGTGACCTGCCAGTTTTCAAGATTATACAAGCAGCAGTGAGTTCATGATCAGATTTTCAGTCACAGGTTGAATACCGATTTTCCAGCACCATCAGTTCCAGAACCTTTGTGGATTATCTGCTTTTCCAAGCCAACAGAAGACGCGTCATAATGAAACGACAATGAAACGACCTCTGGCCCGCTAATGATACCCCTCCCGTTTCTCTAAAGCACCATTGAGTGCCAGGAACTTTAAAAAAACAAAAACAAATATAAAATGTACCCATCATCTCCCCGGCCGTTTAGAGCCTCTGCTTCTGATTCCACTCCTGCCTTGCAAGGTCCATCAGCGAGCCTCTCTCACCTGCTGCTGTGTCTTGCTGTCCCTCCTCCCTGGAGCCGCCGACATACTCCACCTTGGAGGTGATGGCAGGTATAGAGGGGAGGGAGCACCACGGTGACTGAGCCTAGTTTTAAAGTGAAACGACACGCAGCTCTGGAGTAACTCAACCAATTGAATCAGTCTGAGGAAAGGTCCCGATGATTTGGGGATAGACAAAATGTCTCCCAGCTTATTAAAAGAAGCAAGGATGGAATTGTGCAGGTTCTGACCTTCATTTCTAATCTGCGTTGGCTATTAGAGTGGCAATGAGTCGGAAGACTACTAAACTTGCACAATTAATTAAAAAGAGATGGAGGGAGAATAGCAATTTTAATAATTAGAGGCTAGCCAATTCTAAGGGGCATTATAAACTTTAGAATTAAGGATGAGTCAAGTTGAATCATTTGACAATCTTTTTTGAGGTAATGTGGAGAGCCAATATTGCGCCCCCCCCCCCCTCCCCCATAGGCTGGTCAAAAAACAGTCCATGGTTTCCAAGGAAGTGGGGAATTTGAATCTTAAACTCAATTGGTTAATGGAATCAAAGAGCAACCGTGTCAGTATTTTGTGTCTCGAAGGCTTTCTTTTGGCATTCTACAAAATTTGGTACTCAATCCCTTGCTGCTTTAAGTATTTATTAATTAGACAAACTTAGGAGTTATGATGGAGGATTGCACAAACAGGTCCACCAATGATTGGTTGGTTCCAGAGCCTTTCTGAATTATTCGTTTTGCTGGACCATAAGAAGGCATGGCCTCGGCGAGGAGTGGAAAGGTATCGGAATGGTCTGACTATGCTGCCCACCGGTTAGTCGGCCTCTGAAGTCGGCAATTGGAATGGATCTGCTGGCTCTGGCCGGGCTGGAGGTCCCGAGCCCCGGCCGCAGGGGGCCAATTCGACCCGCCGATCAGTGCAGAAGGTGGAGATTTGGTGCTGGGCGACACATTTTCAGGGGGACATCCGGGAGGGAGGGATTTTGAGTGCGTTTTCATCATTTTGTCTGGATTAAAGGCGGTGGTGGACCGCCAGTTGCTGGAAAATTGGTGGTAGACCTGTGATATAAAAGTTGGCTTTGTGGTTGTAAAGAAGAGAGGTTTAGAAAGGGTGTACATTGATGGAGTGGCCAATTTGACAGAGAAGTGATGATGGAATTCAGTCCCAAGTAGTGTGAAGTGATGCATTTGGGAAGGTACAGCAAGGCAAGATCATGTGCATTAATAGTTAGATAATGAATACTCTAGAGAATGCATGTTCACAGATCCATCAAAGTAGCAGCACCGATCAGTAGGGTGGTTAAAAAGGCACACAAGCGGTTTTGATTTATTAGCTGAGGCATGGAATATGAGCAACGAGGTTATGTTGGAACTGAAAATGTCCTTGGTTAGACCACAGATTGGTTTCTGTGCATTTTTGGTCACTACACTGCAGGAGAGATGTGGTTTCATTAGAGAGGTCGTACAAGTAGTTTCATCGGACTGGAAACTAACTATGAGCAAGAAACTTTATATAAACTGGAGGAGGATGCTTTGAAACAGAGTAGCCCGCAGAAAAGTTTCATGTGCATATATAACAATTATGAAAGGCCTGGACGAGGGAAATCGGAAGGATCTAATTCTCTTAGTAGAGGGATTAAAAAATGGGCAATGGATTAAAGCTATTTGGCAGAAAGGTTAGAGGGAAATTGAGGATGTTTTGTGAACTGAGAGTGATAGGGGGTCTGGAACTCGATACGGAAGGGTGGTTGGGGATACAAGCTGTGTTACATTTACATTTAAGAATTACATTTAACAGCCTATCTTCTGATACCTCTTTACGTGTAAATCCAAGTCTTAAAATGCGATATTAAGCCAGATAGTTATTTTTCAATGGGTACACATGCACACAATAAACAAACATTGTTTTCCTGTTCTTTGGCAACCTGCTTGCTTTCAATTAAGATGGCAGTGAATTTTCTTTCCTTCCCAGAGTGCTGTAAACAAGGTCACTGTCTTCTGTTTTAGCAGTTAATGAAAATGGTTTCTGCACCTTCAATTGGATTTGAGATCCTATTTATTTGCACAGTTTTTGTTTGGGATATATTTATTATGTTGAATAAAGTTCATTTTTTTTAAATTAAAAAATCAGCGTGGTGAATTTCAAGCGCTGACGGAAGACCATCAATTCTTTGAAAGACAATCTTGGTCTGCCTGAAATTTGTCAGCCTTCCAGCAAGGTGTCCATCAGGGAATGTTGCCGACTGGCCCATTCCAGACTGCAGGAGTACATGCTGCGGGCACTGAAGCATGGTGCGGCAAATGTGAAAGCTCTGTCGGAGAGGACCACTTTCTAGGGTCCTTCCGCTGCTGGAATATTGAGGGGCAGAGTCCTGTGGGTCACCCCTCAAATAAGGGAAGGAATATATCACTGCAGGGGGCCACAGAAGTGGCAAGGGTGTTTTTTTGTTTTGTTTTTAAAGATGGATGTACACACAATGAAAATGTAGGAAGAGTATTTGCAAATTCAGTGTATCTATTTTTTAAATTTGAAATAAAGTTCATTTTTGAATTAAACCGCCCCCCTATCTATGTCAGTATAATGCTCTTGCTCTGATTCCAAAAGTGGTTGATTTGTCCAATTAGATGAACCATTGGGGGTTTGTACCCAGTAAGCCGCTAATGTATATCCCTTAATTGATATGCCAAAAACTGACCTGGTCATTATCGCAGTGATGTTTCGGGGAGTTACTTGTGTGTAAATTGATTAGCATTTTTTTTTCTACATACAAGTTCCCAAGAGATTTTAATTGGATCCACTGTGCTTTCGCTAACCAAAGATTGTGTAAAATATAATTTCAAGGTTTTTTGTGCATTCCAATGTTGGTTTCCCAAATTAAAATTGACTTTTTTTTTGTTTTTTAATTCCACATGGCTGGTTGTTGCGTGAAATGAATAAATTGACCACACTTGTGTATAATTTAGTTTTGGGAGATGATTTGAGCCTGGAGATTTACCTTGTAGCTGCTTACAATTCCCTGATCTGTGCTTGAATTGTGCTGTGAGACAAATTTGAGCATTTATTCTTTGGCATTAAGATTTTCTGTGCAGAGACCGATGGGTATAAAAAGGTACAAATCTAGTCCATTGTTGCTGTGTGAATTTAAGCCAGCTCGAATGCTAGGGGTTGTATTATTATTATTCTATTGTGTATTTGAATCATTGGAGTAAAAAAAGCAACCCAGGGGTACAATTATCTATTCTTCACTGAAATTTGTTTAATGGTCAAATGGTACTTTATTGACACGTGTACTTAAGTACAGTGAATTTTTTTTGCCTACAGTTCCATGACAATCCTATACTTTAGGCACAATCAATCTGAGTACATGAGTATAAGAAAATAGACCACACTTGAGTCTGTACACAAAAGTCGCCATGTTTTAGGCGCCATCTCGTATCCTTCAAGTCCAAGTTTTAAAAAAATGTTAGAGTCTCAACTTGGCCATAAAGGCCCATTGTCCTGGCTCATTATATCTGAAGAGCAGATTGAACATTGGGCACGAAAATGAATTATGTGGCTATACATTTCCCAGATTAGCCGTGGGAATAAAAGAAGACCTCAGTGTTGGAAAAGATCATACCATTATTGGTTCTGGGATCATGAAAGTATACTTCTCTCTGAAGCTATATCTATTTTTTTCAAATATAAGTAGAGAATGTATGATTTAGCTTGAGATCTAATTCTATGTTCAAGCCAAATTTATAATTTGTTGTATTGAGATGCAGGGCTATAGCATTGTGTTGAATATTGAGGATATGCAAGTTTTGCGTCTCATCATTTCCAACAAGGTGAAATCAGGGGGCAGCTCACCAACAGCGAAGCATCACCCAGATGAGCTCAATGCGTCCTATGCCTGCTTTGTTTGGAATTCTGTTGTGCCTTCCCAGCCCCCCATAGCCCCGGATGGTATTACACTCTCAGTCACAGAGGCTGACGTCAGAAGGTCCAACAGGAAGGAGGGTGAACCCTCAAAGCGACCGGACCTGATGGTATACCTGGTCGTGTTCTTAACATTTGTGCAGACCAACTGGCTGGAGTTTTTGTCGACATCATAATGCGCCCACAACTGAGGTCTGAGGTTCCCACCTGCTTTAAAAGGGCATCGCTAATACCGGTGCTCAATAAGAGTAAGGTGACGTGCCTCAATGACTACCGACTGGTGGCATTAACATCCCTGGTGATGAAATGTTTTGAGAGGTTGGTTATGGTGCATATCAACTCCTACCTCAACAAGAACCTCAACAATTTGCCTACCGCCCCAACAGGTCAACGAAGGACGCAATCTCACTGGCTCTTCACTCTGCACTGGACCACTTGGACAATAAAAACCCATATGTCAGGCTGTGTAGGAAGAAAATGCAGATGCCGGTTTACACCAAAGATAGACAAAAAATGCTGGAGTAACTCAGCAGTACAGTCTTGACCTGAAACATCACCCATTTCTTCTATCCAGAGATGCTGCCTATCGTGATGAGTTACTCCAGCATTTGTGTGTCTACACACGCTAGGCTGTTGTTCATAGCTCACCCTTTACATATCTCTGAAGATCTGTCCTGGACCCAGCACATGGATGCAATCATAAAGAAAGCCCAGCACCTCTACTTCCTTAGAGGATTGAGGAGATTTATTATGTCAACGAATACTCTGCAGGTGTACAGTAGGCAGCATTTAGACTGGTTGCACCACAACATGGTTCGGCAACTCGAACGTCCAGGAACGAAAAAGATTGTAAAAATTGGTGAACGTTGCCCAGTCCATCACGGGTACATCCTCAACATCGAAGGGATCTACAAGCGTCACTGCCTCAAAAAGGCAGCCAGCATCATCGGAGACCCACACCACCATGGCTACACTAGTTTCACACCTGCCATCGGGAAGAAGGTATTAGCCTGAAAACTAACGTCCAGATTCAGGAGCAGCTTCTTCCGTGCAGCTGTCAGGCTATTAAGCAATGCAATCTCTCAAATAAGCTCCAAGCTACTTAGACTTGGACCATCACTTTTTACTTTGCACTAATACTGTTTATGTATTTGTCCGTTTTTCTAAGTTTACATATTTGTTATGCTGCTGCAAGTAAGAATTTAATTGTTCTGTTTTGGGCCATACGACAATAAAACACTCTTGACTCTAGTATCTCTTTAGTAACTGGTTAAGTTGCAATATGCTGTATTATCCCTATGCACCTTTGGAGATTGATGTGGTTGTGCGAGAGACAATGACAATAATTTCTAACTTGGTTGTTCAGTGTCCCATTCAGCTGTAAAGCCATGTTTGCCACTAAGGCTGCATGGTTATATAAAATGTCTTCTTCAGTCTCATGCTGGGAGGACATGGAAGTGATCCTTTGGAGATGCCTTTATTACTTGCTTTTAACGCTGTGGAATTGAATGCTACTTTGAAGAAAAACAAATATGCTATATCGTCCAAATGTAAAGAGCCTTGACACAGCATTAGCGTTTGTCTCTCTCTGTGGATATTGGCTGATCTGATTATTTCCAGCAATTTTTTTTTTTAAATACTAAGTGCTCAGACATGTCTATCAGCGGGGCACATGGCATGTATTTCAGAAATTAATCAGTTTCAACTTTTGTGCAGCTTTTGATATTTTTCTCTGAAAATGTACTTTGACTTTCTTGGAAATGGATTTGTCAACCCTGCACAAAACATAATGACGTGGATCCTGGTTCCATCTGAGCAACATAAAAAAGTTGCCTTCTAGTTTGTTCTGTTATCTCTCGAGTTATTTGTTCCCCCAAAATAAACTTTATTCTGAATAAAATATATGCAAACCAAATGTTGTGCATAATCTCCTCGGACATTCTCAGCGTCGAAACACACATTTGGCAGTGTTCGCACCTATCTTTAAACAAAACAACACACCTTTGCACACTCATGAGGCCCCCTGGGGTGATATCCCCTCCCTCGTTTGATTGGTGTCCCCACTGGACTCTGCCCATGTCAGAACTGGGCAACTGTTGGACTCGCCTTTCACTCAGGTACTGAAGTAGAAATGCATTGTCCGTGCTTCTGACTTTTATGATGAGGTTTCATAGTTTTATTTACATCTCCAAGTACTTGTTCCTTCAGGACAATTTGATAAGGAACTTTTTTAGTCTTGGGTGAGACATGCCCTTTTTGCATCCCTTCTATACCCCCTGTAGTGTTTTATCTTCACTCTGCATTGTCCAGTAGAGCTCCAGGCCCGAGGCCCGTCGTCCTTTTGCTGTTTTTCATTTTGTGTAAGCTGAATAATTGTGTTACTTACTTACCATGGCATAGAAACATAGAAAATAGGTGCAGGAGGAGGCCATTTTGGCCCTTTGAGCCAGCGCCACCATTCATTGTGATCATGGCTGATTGTCCCCTATCAATAACCCGTGCCTGCCTTCTACCCATATCCCTTGACTCCACTAGCCCCTAGAGCTCTATCTAACTCTATCTAAAATCTAACTATCTAATTGTTGACCTGGATTTGAGGGGGATTTATACTTTGAAGTTTCCAGTTGCTTGGTGCTGGAGAATCCTCAACCAGAGCAGAAACAACTTGAAATGTCATTGTTTTAACTTTTTATTTAAAATAGGTTGTGCTCTTAATTGCAGTTCTTGTTGATGCAACTGAAATGTGTGCATTCAAATAATGGCACAGGAGGCATTTTGATACTGTTAACTCACAGTAAAATAACCTCACCAAATTCTATGTGTAGGAAGGACCTGCAGATGCTGGTTTACACCAAGGACAGACACAAATTGCTGGAGTAACGCGGCGGGACAGGCAGAATCTCTGGAGAGAAGGAATGGGTGACATTTTGGGTTGAGACACTTCTTCACACTGAGTCGAATTGAGGCTGCTCCTCAATTCTATTCCTCTTTGCCTTAATTGCCTGTGTCCCTTGCACTTTTTCTCTCCTATGTTTATCAGTTGCTTCTCTCACCGCTCATCTACATTAAGTAGCTACTTAACCTGCCAGCACATCTTTGGATATGGCAGTAAATCAACACACTAGTGGAAAGCAGCAAAGTCACAGGAAGAACGTGCAATCCCCACAGTGACATCCCTCAAGATCAGAATCAAACCGGGTACCTGGAGCTGTTTGGCAGCACAGCTAACTGCTGTGACCACCTTGTTGCCTTGTCATTGTAACCTTCGCTATATTTCATATTCATAATAATAATCATAATAATAGTATATTAGCCAAGTATGTTTTGCAATATACGAGGAATTTGATTTGCCATACAGTCATACCAATAAAAAGGAACAGAACACACAAAATACATTTTAACATAAACATCCACCACAGTGACTCCTCCTACCACTTGGTATTTTAGTTCCATCTGTTTAAATATCTGTTGGAATTAATAACTGCATTTCATTTATAATTGCATCATTGTTGACCTGGATTTGAGGGGGATTTATACTTTGAAGTTCCCAGTTGCTTGGTGCTGGAGAATCCTCAACCAGAGCAGAAACAACTTGAAATTACATTGTTTTAACATTTTATTCAAAATGGGTTGTGCTCTTAATTGCAGTTCTGTTGATGCAACTGAAATGTGTGCATTCAAATAATTGAAAGTGAGCGAGTGGAGTCTGTGTGGAAATTGCACATCTCTGTGTGCTTGTTTCAACTGATGCTCCGATTTACTCCCACATCCAATGATTTGTCGGTGTCAAATGTCCTTGAGTTTCTTTATGTAGCTGCGTTGAGGGAGAAATGTGCATCAAGGCAAATAATTCATAGTGCTCAATGGAAAATGGTTTGAACTCTCACCACTGTCCTTGTATCGCATTAAATAAAAAATAGGTGTTGTCTTCAGCACACCAAAATTACTGAACACCTTCCATTTTGCCCGTAAATTCACTGTCAGCAAAACATCTGAAGATTGTCACAAAATGCTGGAGTAACTTTCTCAGAAGGGTTCCGGCCCGAAACGTCACCTATTCCTTTTCTCCAGAGATGCTGCCTGGCCCGCTGAGTTACTCAAGCATTTTGTGTCCCATCTTAGGTATAGACCAACATCTGCAGTTCCTTCCTACGCAGTTAAATAACTGAGTTCTTGCTGCATCTTCTAGAATCTCACCTGAAACTGCACCAGAAGAATTTGTAGTTGAAACTTTTTGTTTGGTTAAATGACATGTTTGTCGTATTGGAATTTGAAAAATGTCTGAAAGCAGTTCATTTTATTCTTGCATGCTACTGCTCTGCAATCTTTTCCCATCAAGTCAAGTGGGCTTTATGTCATACGTCTTGAAACAGAACAATAAAATTATTGCTACAGTGCACCAGGTTGTAATCACAGTACTCAATAGGTAATATAATAAACAAAAATATATTTTTAAAAAACAAGAAAAAAATATAGTGTATAAACCAAAGAAAGCAGCCCAAAGTCCGTAGTGTGACCCAGGCAGTTAGTAGTTTGGAGTTTAGTTGGAGTTCGTAGTGATCAATAGCCTGATGGTTGTTGGGAAGAAACAGTTCCTGAACCAGGATGCTACAGTTTTCAGACTCCTCTGCCTTCTTCCTGATGCAGGAGTGAAGTGAGAGCGTGGCCAGGTTGGTGTAGGCCTCTGATGCTGGCTACCTCTTTGAGATAATACATCTTATAGATCCCTTTGATGGTGGGATGGCCAGTACCCATGATGGACTGGGCAGCGTTCATTGCTTTTTGTCATCTCCTTTGTTCCTGGGTGTTCAAGTTGCCGAACCAGGCTGTGATGCAACTAGTCAATATGTTCTCTACCGTACATCTGTAAAAGTTCAAGAGACTATTTGTCGACATAACATATCCAACACTTAACCTTTCAATTAGAGCAGTATCTAATGCAGTGCAGCTTTTATGCAGCACTTCACTGAATACGGAGGCTAACTTTTATGAAATTGGATCTTGAAATTGAACACTAAAGCAAGGTTGTAAACAGTGCAATGCTAACACTGAGTTATAATAAATCAAGCTGTTGCACGATCGTGTAGACTTCTTCAGAAAACGCTCATGGCTTTATCTTAAATCATGTGTTCAAAATTGTGTGGCAGTAGAATTGGGTAACTTCATTTTGCACTCTCATATTGTGGTGGTTTGATTTCTTATATGGAAGCAGCTTGTTTGATAGATAATGATATCATGTCATATGCAGGTGTCTTCTGTCAAATTTTGATTGTGCCCAACATTGCAGGACCACGGTTTATCGAATGGAAGGAGCCTAATTGGACTCTTGAATCCAGTCGAGCTCCATGCAAGAGCAAAGCAGTTTGTCCTGTTCCCCATCATTTTATGGAATTAATACAAAAAGTGAATGAGAAGATTGAGCAAAGCAGAGGAATAGGAGTCGGTCTAGCTGGATTGATCTTGCAAATAGCCGTCATACATTGAGTAGTTCAGTGGTGAGATTCCATACAATAGTCTTTAATTGGGTGTAGATTCTGCTCGAGTACTTGTCCAGCTTCCATTTGATTAACGCACTGACTCTATTTCCACTATTATTCCTGACAGTGCATTATGACTCTAACTATTTTGTTTAGTTTAGTTTGAGATACAGCGCACAAATTAATCGTGTGCAAATTAAGCTTTTCCTCGCTTCATTTGTTTTGCCAACCAGCTTTGTCTTCAGCCGATGGGAATAGGTTCATTCTATCTACTGTCTTGACCTTTTGTGATTTTAAACATTTCTATAAGGTTTCTTCTCAACCTCCTCTGTTCCAAGAAGAAAAATACTATCTTCACCAATCATGCATACATGGCCCTTCTTTCTGCAGTCGTTCTGCTAAGAGAACAGTGAGCATGGCCCAGTCCGTCATCAGCTTGTCATTTCCTTCTATTCCGATCCCATCTTCCTGGCGTGTTGCATCAGGAAGGCTGGAAGTATCATCAAATAATAATAATAATAATACATTTTATTTATGGGCGCCTTTCAAGAGTCTCAAGGACACCTTACAAAAATTTAGCAGGTAGAGGAAAAACATGTAAGGGGAATGAAATAAATAGTAGAGACATGACTAGTACACAAAGTAAAGACAGAATTCAATTCAAAACACAATACGAGGCAATTAATGCACAGATGAAAAGGGAGGGGGACGTGGGGCTAAGGATAGGCAGAGGTGAAGAGATGGGTCTTGAGGCGGGACTGGAAGATGGTGAGGGACACGGAATTGCGGATCAAAGATGCTTGCCACCTTGGCTTTTCCAAGTTCTCTCTCCCACCTTTTGGGAGAAGGTACAGGAGCGAGAAAGCTTGGACACCCAGAATGAATTAGGGCAGAAAGTGCTGGAGTAAATCACCGGGTCAAGCAGCATCCCAGGAGAACGTGGATTGGCGACATACCGGGTCAGAACCCTTCTTCAGACCCTAGACTCTACCCCAAAGCTATCGGGCTCCTGAACCAAATATCTCTTTCACACTCTCTTCCTGGAGGGGCTGCCATGTACTCTTAACTCTACATTATTTGTTTATTCCTCTTTGGCACTTTAGCTTTTTATTGCACTACCTCAGATTGCCTAAAATCTTTGCACCATTTTGCTGTTCGCCATTTATTGTTGCATTTATCATTACCATGTCTACTGTTTTCTCTGAGCCACTGCAATAAGAAATTTTGCTGCACCTGCAATAAACTAATCTGAATTAGAAATTAAATCTCCAAGGCACTTCCGAGCCGTTGCATCATTCCTCAAAGGCGGTGCGTACAATGAGATGCGATAACTCAGTTGTGGCTGAATAAATGTTTTATAAAGGCTCTAGGCTTCATTACTCTTGCACTTTATGCCATTAATTGTGAAGTCCAGGGTCCATATGCTTTTCTTTACCAACCTGCCTCATCAATTTGTGATTTATTTATTTGTACCCTCCAATCTCTTCCTCTCTTGTACCCTTTTGATTTGTGCCCTGAAGTTAATATTGTTTCTTACCATTGAAATACAACACTTATGCAGTTTTGCCATTAAATGTTATTTGCTTACCAGTTTTTTGTATTCTATTGAAGAATTATATTCCCTTGGTTTGTCATTAGAATCGCTCCTCCATTTATACTCAATAAACCTTTTGTTCTCTCTATAAAATCCTGTCATCATAATATGTGCTGGGAAATTAGCATGTGATTTTTGTCCTACATTCTTAATCACAAGATGGTTTTCTGTCCACCTTCTCCCCCCCCCCCCTCCCACCTCTCACCCACTCCCAAAACCAATACTACCACTTCTGCATTTATGAAAGGATTACAAATCAGCTTGAAATGGAGGCCATCCTTTATGCAGTATACACAATGAGCACATGAGCGCCCTTTTTCATGTTTGTGTTACAAAACGGCATTTTGTAATTATCCACTGTAACTTGTTTTCCTTCCAGAGTGGCCCAAGTGCTCGATCTTGCCACAAGATGTGTATTGACACAACTCGGAGACAGATATATACACTAGGGCGTTATTTGGATTCTTCTGTGAGGAATAGCAAGTCTCTGAAGAGTGACTTCTATCGCTATGATATAGATACCAATGAATGGTCATTGTTAAGTGAAGACACAGCAAATGATGGTGGACCAAAGTTGGTGTTTGATCATCAGGTAAGATGCACTTGTCCCCTGAAACTCTGGTCATGAGCAACTGTTACCCAATTTCTGTAACGTGTTTGTCCAAGGGCCTTTTCTACTTTAAATTTTCTTGCAAAAGTATCGTCAAATGCATATAAATTGTAAACAAACAAGTAATATTTGCTGTTTCTGATCAAAAACGCAGTCAGAAACGGGTGAATTGATCATGGGGAACAAGGACATGGCAGACCAATTGAATAACTACTTTGGTTCTGTCTTCACTAAGGAAGACATAAATAATCTGCCGGAAACTGCAGGGGACCGGGGGTCAAATGAGATGGAGGAACTGAGTGAAATCCAGGTTAGCCGGGAAGTGGTGTTAGGTAAATTGAATGGATTAAAGGCCGATAAATCCCCAGGGCCAGATAGGCTGCATCCCAGAGTACTTAAGGAAGTAGCCCCAGAAATAGTGGATGCATTAGTGATAATTTTTCAAAACTCTTTAGATTCTGTAGTAGTTCCTGAGGATTGGAGGGTAGCTAATGTAACACCACTTTTTAAAAAGGGAGGGAGAGAGAAAACGGGGAATTACAGACCAGTTAGTCTAACGTCGGTAGTGGGGAAACTGCTAGAATCAGTTATTAAAGATGGGATAGCAGCACATTTGGAAAGTGGTGAAATCATTGGACAAAGTCAGCATGGATTTATGAAGGGTAAATCATGTCTGACGAATCTTATAGAATTTTTCGAGGATGTAACTAGTAGAGTGGATAAGGGAGAACCAGTGGATGTGTTATATCTGGACTTTCAGAAGGCTTTCGACAAGGTCCCACATAAGAGATTAGTATACAAACTTAAAGCACACGGTATTGGGGGTTCAGTATTGATGTGGATAGAGAACTGGTTGACAGACAGGAAGCAAAGAGTAGGAGTAAACGGGTCCTTTTCACAATGGCAGGCAGTGACTAGTGGGGTACCGCAAGGCTCAGTTCTGGGACCCCAGCTATTTACGATATATATTAATGATTTGGACGAGGGAATTGAATGCAACATCTCCAAGTTTGCGGATGACACGAAGCTGGGGGGCAGTATTAGCTGTGAGGAGGATGCTAGGAGGCTGCAAGGTGACTTGGATAGGCTAGGTGAGTGGGCAAATGCATGGCAGATGCAGTATAATGTGGATAAATGTGAGGTTATCCACTTTGGTGGCAAAAACAGGAAAGTAGATTATTATCTGAATGGTGGCCGATTAGGAAAGGGGGAGATGCAACGAGACCTGGGTGTCGTGGTACACCAGTCATTAAAAGTAGGCATGCAGGTGCAGCAGGCAGTGAAGAAGGCGAATGGTATGTTAGCATTCATAGCAAAAGGATTTGAGTATAGGAGCAGGGAGGTTCTACTGCAGTTGTACAGGGTCTTGGTGAGACCACACCTGGAGTATTGCGTACAGTTTTGGTCTCCTAATCTGAGGAAAGACATTCTTGCCATAGAGGGAGTACAGAGAAGGTTCACCAGACTGATTCCTGGGATGTCAGGACTTTCATATGAAGAAAGACTGGATAGACTCGGTTTGTACTCGCTAGAATTTAGAAGATTGAGGGGGGATCTTATAGAAACGTACAAAATTCTTAAGGGGTTGGACAGGCTAGATGCAGGAAGATTGTTCCCGATGTTGGGGAAGTCCAGAACAAGGGGTCACAGTTTAAGGATAAAGGGGAAATCTTTTAGGACCGAGATGAGGAAAACTTTTTTCACACAGAGAGTGGTGAATCTCTGGAATTCTCTCCCACAGAAGGTAGTTGAGGCCAGTTCATTGGCTATATTTAAGAGGGAGTTAGATGTGGCCCTTGTGGCTAAAGGGATCAGGGGGTATGGAGAGAAGGCAGGTACAGGATACTGAGTTGGATGATCAGCCATGATCATATTGAATGGCGGTGCAGGCTCGAAGGGCCGAATGGCCTACTCCTGCACCTATTTTCTATGTTTCTATGTATGGTTGCTGTAGTTCAAAATGGCAATTTTCATTTCTGTACTCCTTAAAATCTTAAACTGATGTTGTGGCGTTCCTTCTGCATAGGCAGGTTAAAACAATGTACAGTTTCCCCTGTTTTGATTCCCATTTGATCTTTTTTTATTGCTATAAAGCTAACTTCAAAATAAATTTATTTCTCTTAGATGTGTATGGATTCTGAAAAGCACATGATTTACACATTTGGTGGAAGGATATTAACCTGCAATGGAAATGTTGATGACACTCGAGCTAACGAACCACAGTTCAGTGGACTCTTTGCTTATCATTGTCTCTCTAACACTTGGAAGCTACTTCGAGAAGACTCTTGCAATGCTGGACCTGAAGATGTGCAGTCTCGGATTGGGCACTGCATGCTCTTCCATACAGTGAGTATTTGAATGTTCTGTTAAGTTTGTATAGTGTTTCATTACAAGGGGTATGGAGTGCTATTATCTTGACGAATGTTATTGAGTATGTGCACTGTTACATTTAAACATTCTCTTAATATCTGAAATAACTACTTGGTTCTCAATAGCTTTATCTTGCCAGAAGTAATTAGCAGTATCGCTGACAGTGATGCCCCATGAATGCATTTGTTTTTAGTGGAAAACTATTTTCCAGGTATCATCCATGTAGCTATGGAAGTAAAATCTATGTGAAATGATGCATGACAGAGCTAGGGAGAGTAGCTCAATCTGAGTGAGAGAGGTACGAGAAGGCTATGGAATAATTATCAGTATTGAAAATGAAGTGGTTCAGTGGTTCAAAGGTGGTTTTATTGTCATATGTGCGACGTGCAAAAGCAGAGTGAAATTATTTTCCTACAAGCAGACCAGTAGAGTATTGCTATACCCGAGCACATCACCGATTAGCAAGAGTTCAGGAATAGTCTATGATCCCGCATGCAAATGTGGAGTCTTTTTATGTTCCTTGGTACCATCATCCCCAAGGACCTGAAATGGGGGGGGGGGCCACCATCAACTCCACAGTCAAAAAGGCCCAACAGAGGATGTACTTCCTGCGGCAACTGAGGAAGCACAATCTGCCACAGGCAATGATGGTCCAATTCTTTACTGCCATCGTAGAGTCTGTCCTCACCTCTCCATCATGGGCTGGTTTGACTCGGCCACCAAGCACGATATCCGGAGGCTGCAGCGAGTCGTCCGATCAGCTGAGAAGGTTGTTGGCTGCATCCTTCCCCCCATTGACAAACTGTACACTGCAAGGGCCAGGAAGTGAGCGGGTAAGATCGTGTCTGACCCCTCTCATCCTGGCCACAGATTCTTTGAAGCGCTTCCCTCTGGAAGGCAACTCCAGACCGTCAAAGCCACCACAGCCAGACATAAAAAGAGAGGGCAAAAGCTGTAGTGTCGTTGCTTTGGCATCACACATTGAGGAGTTGTGTGTAAAATAAGTAATTGGTGATTAATGATGTGTGATGAGTGACAAATGAGTGCTTTGTGTGAATGAAGCAATGAGAAGTGGTTTTGCTATTGTAGATGGAAAAAATGTTGAAGAACAAATGATGGTTTCAAAAGTTTTAATATTAATTTTAATCTAGTACAGTAAACAGTACGGTGAGACTGTTGCTGAGGTTCAAGTAGAAATGAAAGTATTTCCTGAACTCGAGTTTGTTTTAAATTTTCACTGAAATAGGCAATCATTTCACCTGTCGCATTAAAAGCACATCACTTCCTTGATCTGAAGAAGGGTCTCGACCCGAAACGTCACCCATTCCTTCTCTCCAGAGATGCTGCCTGTCCTGCTGAGTTATTCCAGCATTTTGTGTCCATCTTCACTTCCCTGGGACAGCTGTGGGGCACCAGTCTTCATCACAAGCTTAACCACATGATCTGGCATATAGATGCTTGTAGAAAAATGTGCTTCACTAGAGAATAGAATGTAGTGAACTAAAATTCCTTACTGTGGGATATAATTTTGCAGAAGGACATTGGTTAATGGCTTTCAGATAAGATATGGTTTATTCAATGTCCTGAAATTGTATTGTTGCCTTATTTGAAATGGTAGCTTTAAATAATACATGCGGTGTGGTACACTCCATGTCTGACTACAAATTGAACTTCAATCTGTTCAAAGTGAAATATTGTGGAGCTGAACAACATGGTAAGACTGACTACTGTATTCTGGAATGTACACAAAAAAGCTGGAGAAACTCAGCGGGTGCAGCAGCATCTATGGAGCGAAGGAAAAAGGCAACGTTTCGGGTCAAAACCCTTCTTCAGACTGATCGGGGGGGGGGGTGGCGGGGAGAAGAAAGGAAAAAGGAGGAGGAGCTCGAAGGATGCAGACTCCCCAAGCAGAATATGAGGTGCTGTTCCTCCAATTTCTGGTGTTGCTCGCTCTGGCCATGGAGGAGACCCAGGACAGAGATGTCGGATACGGAGTGGGAGGGGGAGTTGAAGTGTTGAGCCACTGGGAGGTCAGGTTGGTTATTGCGGACTGAGCGGAGGTGTTCGGCGAAACGATCGCCCAACCTCCGCTCGGTCTCACCGATATAGATCTACTTGGGAGTCTGCATCCTGGGGGCATGAACATTGAATTCTCCCAATTTTGTTACTCCTTGCTGTCTCCTCTCCTTCCTCAGCCCTCCTGCTGTCTCCTCCCATCCCCCAGCCTTCGAGCTCCTCCTCCTTTTTCCTTTCTTCTCCGCGCTCCCCCACCCCCGATCAGTCTGAAGAAGGGTTTCGGCCCGAAACGGTGCCCTTTTCCTTCGCTCCATAGATGCTGCTGCACCCGCTGAGTTTCTCCAGCTTTTTTGTGTACCTTCGATTTTCCAGCATCTGCAGTTCCTACTTAAACACTCTATTCTGGAAAATGTTTTGTGACTCGAATGATTACCAAAGTTGTTAAAACCCCCTTTGGCTAGAAAAGTTGAGGTTGGTTGAAAATCTATGGAACTCGTGTTTAATTTTCTAACATTGCCTATGTAAATAGGGGCAAGCTGATATGAACCTTGCATTATAGTAATATTGTACACAGATCAGAGACCAGCTGCAATATAAATAAATTATTTAATAACTACTGAGAATTGGCAAATTGGCAAATTTGAAGTGCCCAACAGAGATGTATAGATCTGATGTAGTGAATTTTAGTGAAATCTTCAAATGGAATTTTGACATCCTGTTTTCAGATCATTGGAAATTATTATGTAACTTCACAAATAATTCCAAGCTGGTGCCAAAATTATTCCCCAACTATATCTTATGCATGCACTAAAATCCGTCATCCAGTACCACGGAGGGTTTTGAAGAATTAAGGTATACAAGGCAGTGATAATAGATTTAACGAAATCAAAGAATATGTGGTTTTGCAGGAATGTGATGATGCAGAGAAGTTTTGTTTTAATTTTGCATATGTGGCAGAAGGCTTTACTGGAAGGTTGAATATTTGTTACTAAGAAACGAGAATAAACAGTCTTTCAGCAGCAGGCGGTGTGAGAGAGGGTTTGAGTTTGGCGATGTTACGGAGATGAAAGAAGGAGATTTTAATGGATAATAAGTCCATTAAAACCTCCTTCTTTCATCTCCGCAACATCGCCAAACTCAGACCCTCTCTCACACCGCCTGCGGCTGAAAGACTCACATGCCTTCATCTCCTCCCGACTGGACTAATTGCAACTCACTTCTCCTTGGCATCAGCTCCACCTACATCAACCGACTCCAACTGGTCCAGAACGCAGCCGCCCGACTCATCACCCACACCAAATCCTGGCATCACATCACTCCAGTCCTCAAAAAACTTCACTGGCTTCCCATCTCCCACCGGATCACCTACAAAATCCTGGTCCTCACCTACAAAGCCCTCCACCATCTGGCCCCCCCATATCTCACTGACCTCCTCTCCCCCTACCAACCCTCACGGTCCCTCAGATCCACATCAGCCGGTCTCCTCTCCATCCACAAGTCCAACCTCCGCAGTTTTGGGGACAGAGCCTTCTCCAGGGCAGCTCCCAGGCTCTGGAACTCCCTCCCCCAATTGATCTGCAATTCCGTGTCCCTCACCATCTTCCAGTCCCGCCTCAAGACCCATCTCTTCACCTCTGCCTATCCTTAGCCCCACGTCCCCGTCCCTTTTCATCTGTGCATTAATTGCCTCATACTGTGTTTTGTATTGAATTCTGTCTTTACTTTGTGTACTAGTCATGTCTCTACTATTTATTTCATTCCCCTTACATGTTTTTCCTCTACATGCTCAATTTTTGTAAGGTATCCTTGAGACTCTTGAAAGGCGCCCATAAATAAAATTTATTATTATTATTATTATTGTTATGGAAATGTATTTGTAACGTAATGTCGGTAATTGGCAACTGCACCTTATTGCGCAAGGGTAATCTATGGAATGAATACGGGTTTTTGAGGCTGCTTGACATAGCTGTAGGATATCATCGTTAGAGGTCACGGTTTGGCATCCTTGACCCAATCAACTGGTTCATCACGTTCATTTCCCTTTATCTCAGAGGGGATAAAACATGTAATTACACATTTTTTTCTCTCAAGAGGTAACATTATTATCGCAAAACTAACGTGATAAACTCCAGTCCAACTTCCCAATCCTCAGTGCTATCGGTATAATTACAACAGGATCTAGATGAACTGGAGGGGTGGGCCAAGGAATAACAGATGGAATTTAATTTGGCCAAGTGCAAGGTGTTGCATTTTGGTAAGTTAAACCGGGGCAGGACTTGCACAGTAAACGGTAAGACTCTGGACAGCGTTGTACAACAGAGACGCCTAGAGGTGCAGGGACTTTGTTGCCTGAAAGTAACGGCATGGGTGGATAAGGTGGTGAAGAAGGCGACTGGCATGCTTGCCTTCATGGTCAGGGCATTGAGCACAGGAGTTGGGATGTCACATTGCAACTGTACCAGTTGTCAGTGAAACCTCACTTGGAGCACTGACAACGATTCTGGTTGCCCAGTTACAGGGTCAAGTCAAGTTTCTTTGTCACATACGCATACGAGATGTGCAGTGAAATGAAAAGTGGTAATGCTTGCGGATTGTGCAAAAAAAACAAAAAAAACAGTATGGATCAGAATCAGTAATTACACATTTGTGGGAGAAAAAAGAAGAAGAAAAACAGCAATTTTAAAAAGACACCACACAACAGTAAATTGGTACAGTAAAGTTAGTCCCTGGTAAGATAGGAGTTTACAGTCCTAACGGCCTCTGTGAAGAAACTCCTTCTCATCCGCTCTGTTTTCACAGCATGGCAACGGAGGCGTTTGCCTGACCGTAGCAGCTGGAACAGTCTGTTGCTGGGGTGGAAGGGGTCCCCCATGATCTTGTTGGAGGATGTCATTCAGCTGCAAAGGGTATTGAAACATTTCATGAGGATGTTACTAGAACTGGAGGTTTGAGTTATTGGGGCGAGACCAGATAAACTGGGACTTTTTCCCTCGAGCCTTGGAGGTTGAGGGTGGAGGTACAGGTTTATAAAACCATGAGGGACATGAATAAGTTGAATGATCAGAATATTTTTCCCAGGATAGGGGAGTCTAAATTTGAAGAGCATGGAATAGAGGTTAGAAAAGAAAGATATAATAGAAACCTGAAGGTCAGCTTTTTCTGGTGGTTATATGGAACAAACTGCCAGAGGAAGCTGTGGAGGAGGGTACAATTACAATGTTTAAAATACATTTGAACAGATACATGGATAGAAGAGGTTTGGCGGGATACTGACCTAATGCAGGCAAATGGGACTAGCTCGGATAGATATCTTGGTTGGCATGGTTGTTAGGCCGATGGGCCTGTTTCTGTGCTGAGTAAATCTATGACTCTATAATTAACTTTGCTTATTGACTTGTTGGAAGGCATCTCTGCTAAGAAACCTGTTTGAACCAGCTCCGTCACTGTCAGAGAGATTATGAAACATGTTCTCCAGTGAATGACTTTTGTCCTAATCACTCTGCCTCTGCTCTTGACCAACTCTGGTTAGTGATGTGGTGGGATGCATGTCATGTCACCTAGTGTACAGCTGAATCGATGCCTGTGATGAACTGCGGCATTTCAGTCCATCTGTTATGGCGGCAGGATCAGCTACCTAATGCTGCAAATGGCTGAACTTGCTGTTGTAGGGGCCACCACCAGCTTCAGACTGCTCTGCTACATATAATCCTGACTTGGATGTATATTTGCCTTGCTGAGCTAAAATCCAGGAATTCATGACTTCTCGCCACGGAGAATATAAGCAGCCCAAAGACTTAAAAAGAGAGTCTAGTGCCACCTTAAGGCAGTGGTGTGCCTCAGCGCATACCCTAGGAGAATTCTTTTAATATATTTTTTGAGCAGACCATTTGATGTCTTGAAATGAAAGGAAACAGCGAGGAAAAGGTAGGGATTTTGACAGGCATGTACCAGAAAATTGCCCTAGGAGAGGGCAAGATTTGAAGTGCAGATGTACAATTCTCCAGTATTTTAGCTTTATTTTCTTTCAAGAGAAGATAATTTCAGTGTACATATGGGTCCTATCAATCTGTCTTTTGATCTGTGCTATAAATGGGCGTCCAAACAGTGATTAGAACTTGGCCTGAGAATTTTGAATATTGAAGAACGTTACCAAGATGAGAATTTCAACTTCAACACTGTGCACCTTTTCTAATTGATCTTGTTTTTATAAAAGAAAATTCAATTTTCTATTTCAGAAAAATCGGTGCCTTTATGTTTTTGGTGGGCAGAGGTCAAAAACGTATTTGAATGATTTCTTCAGTTACGATGTGGACCACGACCACATGGAAATAATATCAGACGGGACAAAGAAGGACTCTGGTATGGGTAAGACATAGGTCTGCATTCCCCACATGCCATATAACCGTGGGTTGCCGATGATAATAAACTGAGAAAGAGAAGAACTTACTTATTATATATTGCCTTTAACAATATTCCAAAGGTTTTTGCAATATAGCCAATTGTAAGAAATGCACCTTCCAATTTATTTACTTCAAGTTCCCACAAAGTGTTACGTCATGGCAGATTTGTTTTTGTAATGTGGGTTGATGGATACGCGTGCGCACACACACACACACACACACACACACACACACACACACACACACACACACACACACACACACACACACACACACACACACACACACACACACATCATCTGAACGATGTCATGGGAATTACACTTGCTCTTCAGATGATTGCAGTTGAACAGCTCATTGGAAATTTTGCACCTTTGACAATGCAGTTCTTCTTAATTGTGAGACTCTCGCTCAAATTGTTGGAGTGTGTCTTGAATCTGGCTCAGAGGTAACAATGATATCTAGAAATGCAATTCAGTCTGATTTAATAAACCACGGGCCAGGTTGTCGCAGGATCCCGATGATTGGTACAATGTGGAAGTTTGGCCTTCAACCATGAAAGAAGATGGAAGACTAATCCTTTCTCCAGTAATTGCCAATGCAATTACTTTGATTGAACTCATTGCTGTTCAATCAGATTTTCTTTGTCATATTGAGGATGCAGAAGGTCAGAGAGAAAAGCAGCAACGCCAACTTTCCTGTTCTAGTTGTGATCAACTTTATTAAACTTTAGGTTTTAGAGCCGAGGCAATTGCATGCAGTGAACTCAACTTTGCCTTAATACTAGTTTGAACAGCATGGTGTTCACCAAAGTCATTTTAACCTTCAGTCTCTTGAATAATGAATTGCTGACTATATGGCACTGGGAGTACTTCTGGACTTTTCCAGGAAGCGAGATTGTTAAAACTATCTCATGTGAAAGTACTTTTAAAGATGAATTTGATATTGGCTTATTATTCTCATTTGTACTGAGATTGTGGAAAAAGCTCAACTGAAGAGAGAAATATTGTGTATTTTGCTTTTACCCTGTCTTCATTATGGTTTAGAAACATAGAAACATAGAAAATAGGTGCAGGAGTAGGCCATTCGGCCCTTCGCGCCTGCACCGCCATTCGATATGATCAGGGCTGATCATCCAACTCAGTATCCCATCCCTGCCTTCTCTCCATACCCCCTGATCCCTTTAGCCACAAGGGCCACATCTAACTCCCTCTTAAATATAGCCAATGAACTGGCCTCAACTACCTTCTGTGGCAGAGAATTTCACAGATTCACCACTCTGTAAAAAATGACTTTCTCATCTCGGTCCTAAAAGACTTCCCTCTCATCCTTGAACTGTGACCCCTAGTTCTGGTTTAAGGCTTGAGTGCTGATTATAGAGCAAGGCCACATGGTTAGGCAAGGAATGGTCTTTTGACAACTTTTATTGCCCCTGCAACTATTATAGCCCTGACATTTACAATTTCTAACACTTCTTTCAGAATGTAGATTCCTCAGAAATTGTAGCATAAGTTAGACTCCTGGATTTCTTTTGATCTATCCCATTTTTTTTAACACTTCAACCTTGTTAGCTAATCTGGCAACTTGAGGCTGGATGTGATCTGATAATGGGAGTGTAAAGTATAGGTTCATGTACCAGGTGTGACATAAAGCACTCGAGTTAGGTTATTGTTGAAACTGTCAAAACACTTCCTTTATTATTCTGTGGAGGAAAGAACTGCACGTATTAAAGTAAGTCCAAGGGCCCTGATCTGAAACGTCACCTATCCACATTCTCCAGAGATGCTGCCTGACCCGCTGAGTTACTCTCGCACTTTGTGTCTTTCTTTTTGTAAACCAGCATCTGCAGTTCCTTGTTTCTCCAAGTCTGACTTTAGCTGTGCTTGAACCTGCTACATTAAGAATTAAAATATTATTTACATTCCTAATTCTAGGAATTGTATTGCCCCGATCATCCCTTCTTCTTCCTGATCCTGTTGGGCAAAAGCTTGAATGCACACACCAGCAGACTCGGGGACAGCTTCTTCCCCTCTGCTAAATGGCTTCGGAACGGTCCTTCCGTACGCTAAGATACTGTCCGATTCACCTCAACCACATTGCGGACATTGGAACTGGTGTGCTGCTATGCTGAGAACTATATTCTGCACTCTGCATCTTCCTCTTTGCTCTACCTATTGTACTTGAGTTTGACTTGATTGTATTTATGTATAGTATTATCTAATCTGTTTGGATAGCATGTAAAACAAAGCTTTTCACTGCACCTTGGTACACATGACAATAATAAGCCTAAAACTAATAGCTATTTGTTGGAATTGTAGTTACAAATAAGCCAGACTGAAAGGAGTGGTAGCAATTTTGGTATAGTTAATAGATGTCGTCTTGCAGGGCAGATGTTCTTCTGGCAAAGATCACTTTCAAAGATTGTATGTTTACAATAACTCGAGTCACAAATCGAAATCTTTTGCTCAAATCAAAGATTCTGATTTTGTGTAGCAATTTTATCCCAGCTGAGTCCCAAAGCACTTTGCGTGCAGTGAATTGCTTTGAAGTGCAGTACCCTGTTGTGACACACAAAACCATATGCCACCCTGCACACAATTCCGTTGTGCAACAATGTTTAAAAAAATCAACCCTTTTCTTCATATTGTGTATATAAGAGACTGCAGATTCTGGAATCTGGAGCATAAACCAAATTGCTGGAGGATTGAGTGGTCAAGCAGCAACATTTTGGGCCAGGACCCTGCATCGAGCCAGGGACATTCCGATGCAGATTCCTGACCCAAAATGCCGTCTATTCCTTTCTTTCCACAAATGCTGCCTGACTCATCAAGTTCATCCTGCTGTTTGTTTTTTTGTCTTTCCTTTGGGTTTTGGCTGAGTGCTGTATAATGAGCTTCATCAGACGTAATCACTATTCTGTGGGATTTGTTTACATTTGGGTGGGTCTATGGAACGAGCTGCCAGAGGAGGTAGTTTAGGCAAGTACTATAACATTTAAAATACATTTTCACAGGTTCATGGATAGGAAAGGTTTCAAGGGATATGGACCAAATATGGGCAGGTGGGACTGGTATAGATGGGGCAAGTTGGGCCGAAGAGCCTGTTTCCGTGTTGTATGACTCTATGACACTTGTTAAAGCACATCGTGATTCATTGGTTGTACATGATCAATATCCCTCCATTCCCTGCATATTTATTCTAAAACCTTTTTAAATACAACTATCATATCTGCTTCCACCAACATCACCGGCGTCACGTTCCAGGTGCATACGACTATGTTTTAAAAAAATAGTCCTGCACATCTCCTTCATCTTCCCCCTCCTTCCTGAACCACACTGACTGTCCCTGTTAAGTCTATTTCAAGTTTATCTAAGTCTTTTCCCGATGCTAATAGGTCCTATCCATGAGATTCTTCTCTAATAACTTTCCTACTCCTGATGTAAAGCTCACTGGCCTATAATTTCCCGATTTGTCTTATGATGTGGATTTCTCAGCAATGGGATAATCAACTGCACTTTCGGTGAAGATTTGATGGAACACCTTGCGTTTCTTGGATCCTTTTCAGATGCCTGTCTCTTCAAATCTGAATTCTGCTCTGGCCCCTCTGCTTTCAGCTTCCAGCACTGATTCAGTGAAGCATGAGGCAGGCTTGAAACATCTTCCGACAGAAGTGTGAGTGCGCTGTTCATCATGTAGCATGTGTGTGAGGACGGAAACATTCAACGTCTTGTGTTGATAACTTTTCCTCAGCACCTTGTCTTCTGACTAGGCACATTAAAACCTTTCCAAGTCAGAGCTGAATTCATCATTTCGAATAGGCAGTTAATCCAGCCTTAAATTTCATGATTCCAGCATTATATATATTTCTTTCTCTTGGTAGAAATATTTTTCATATCCTAACCACCTCTCAAGAGTACAGCCGGATCTGCTGAATGAAGATGAATATACCAACAACTTCATTTTATGCAAAGGATTATGAAATCTCTTTGGTGTTTTTGACAGTTTTTGTTTTGTTACCTCACTGCATGTTCAAGTTTAATGTGTAAGTATTGTAAGCCTCTAGTATGCAGAATGTATTTGAGCAATATTAAGCACATATGCCCATTGATGTTGGTTAGGATATAAATGCTGGTTTTGAATAGAGATGGCAGTCTGATTGGAAAAGCAATCAGAATTAGACAATAGGTGCAGGACTAGGCCATTCGGCCTTTCGAGCCAGCACCACCATTCACTGCGATCATGGCTGATCATCCACAATCCGCAAGTACCCCGTTCCTGCCTTCTCCCCTGACCTATCTTTAAGAGCTCTATTTAACTATCCCTTGAAAGCATCCAGAGAATTGGCCTCTACTACTGAGGCAGAGAATTCCACAGATTCACTACTCTCTGGGTGAAAAAGTTTTTCCTCATCTCTGTTCTAAATGGCCTACCGCTTATTCTTAAACTGTGGCCCCTGGTTCTGGACTCCCCCAACATCGGGAACAAGTTTCCTGCCTCTAACGTGTACAATCCCTTAATAATCTTATATGTTTCAATAAGATGCCCTCTCATCCTTCTAAATTCCAGAGTTCCATTCTATCCACATATGATAGTCCCACCATCCTAGGAATTAACCTTGTGAACATACGCTGCACTCCCTCAATAGCAAGAATTTCCTTCCTCAAGTTTGGAGATCAAAACTGCACACAATACTCTAGGTGTGGTCTCACAAGGGCCCTATACAACTGTTGAGAGGGGCAACCAGAGCAGATGGCGTGAGAGAGACAACTGTTTCTTTTCTATTTTTGTTTCTCTTCATCTCCCACTCCTGACAACTCTTAACCCATCAACTCTATATTTCATCAAAATGTGACCTGTGAAAATACGAGGTATAATTTAGATCTTGGATCAATATTCAGGTTGCCAGCAGGATCTTGTTGCTTTTGCTGTGTCATTGCCCTGTTCTCACAGGCGGATATAACATGAAGCTGATAAGTATTATCTATCCTTTGACATGTTAAAATATGTTTGTGCTCATGATTTTGTTGGTGAAAGTAAAACATTATATCTTAGGCATACATTATTAACTGGCATTGAATTAATCACCAGATTAATACTGTAGATTTAAGTATCCGTACAAAACTGACGCTCATTTTGTAATCACCTTTCAGCCCCAGCATCCCACCACAATACCTCCCCGTGCCTCCATCCACCCCTCTGCCCCCTCTCATCCCAACCTTCACCATGTCATGTTTGTACTATCTCCTCCCCCCCCCCCCCCCGACCTCCCTCTTTCGGATTTAGATCAATCGACCTTAACTGAGACCGTACCTTTTTTTAATTTAAAAAACGTTTGAAGAAGGGTCTCGACCCGAAACGTATGTAGTTTGTTTGTTTATACTATTCTTATAACAAATGTAAAGCACTTTGGCCAACGAGAGTTGTTTTTTAATTGTGCTATATAAATAAATGTGACTTGACTTGACTATTCATGTTCTAGAGAGATGCTGCCTGACTCTCTGAGTTACTCCAGAGCACTCTTTGTCCTTGTGTGCAAACCAGCACCTGCAGTTCCTTGTTTCCTCGTTTTACAATTGGTGGCATTTTGTAACCTTTTAAAATAATCGTAGTTTAAAATATTGTTTAAAAAAAATAATATATATATTGTTTCCTGAGTGGTTGTGCTCCTTAGTTCCAATGACAGGTTTCACTCAGAGGGCTACAATCGACCCGGAGCTGAATGAGATTCATGTCCTGTCAGGCCTCAGTAAAGACAAGGATAAACGGGACGAGAATGTTCGCAATTCCTTCTGGATTTATGACATTGCCCGAAACAGCTGGTAAGAAAAGCCGTACCTGACCACACATAATAAATGCTCTAGTCATTGGTGAATCGTGATAGCTTTATTGTTTGATATGCAAGGGGAATATTTTTGTTCACAGCACTTATATTCCGGAAACCTGCAGTAATTATAAGTACACATGTACGTTGTCATTCCAACCAAGTCATTTTTGAGTCGGGGGAGGTGGGTTAAAATATGCTTGTACATTTTTGAATTATTAGTTTCAATATGTCCACTTCTCTTTTCTTAATCAAAAAAACCCCTCTTCTTTGCAATATCTTGTTTGGTAGTTTCTGGATTGTGTGTGGATAGGGTAATAGCCTTTATTGATCTCATAATTTGCCTAATTCTCTGGAAATATTTTGTCTGAATCACTGTCTTAGCTTCCATTTGTTTTGTATCATCTTTTGGTAGTGGCATTGACAATTTTCTGAAATGCAAGTTGATAAGTTGAAATATTTGAATTTATAATTCCAGAATAGATGTATAGTACTATGGTATAGGCACCTTGCGTTGTGCACATGTTTGATTATGTATTTTTAAAATAATGAGCTTATTCATTTAATACCAAGGCCATATTTTTTGAATAACACAAATTTACACCTAGCAGCATAGTTGCCTCTATGTTTAATTTATACATTTTTGAATAAAGCGCTGCTTTTCAAGAACATAATCCCCATGTAAAACATGAGGTGGCTGTATTACAGTTTTGCTGGCAGAATTGGTATTTTGAGATGACTTGGCCTTTTATATCCTATTTATTGAAGGGCAAGAAGAAAGCAGAGACTGTATAGAGTACCAGTTATAGTTTGCAAGTCATAGTCATGGAATGATACATTGTGGAAACAGGCTCTTCAACCCAACTTGCCCACACCGACCAACATGTCCCAGCTACACTACCCCACCTGCTTGTGTTTGGTCCTTATCCCTCCAAACCTGTCCTATTCATGTATCTGTCAAATTGCTTCTTAAATGTTGGAATAGTCTCAACTACCTCCTCTGGCAGCTTGTTCCATACACCCACCACCCATTGTGTGAAAAAGTTACCCCTCAGATTCCTGTTAAATCTTTTCCCCTTCACCTTAAACCTATATTTTCTGGTCCTTAATTCACCTACTCTGGGCATGAGACTCTGAGCATCTACCTGATCTATTCCTCTCATGATTTTATACACCTCAATAGGATCACCCCTCATCCTCCTGTGCTCCAGGGAATACATTCCCAGCCTACCCAACCTCTCCATATACTCAGACCCTCTAGCCCTGGTGATCTTTGTAAATCTTCTCTGTACCCTTTCCAGATGACAACATCTTTCCTACAACACGGGGCTCGGAACTGAACACAATACTCTAAATGCGGCCTCGCCAACGTCTTATACAACCGCAACATGACCTTCCAATCATTCATGTTGCACCTATTCTCATAGAAGTGTCACACATCTGTGTTTTACCTTCCTTGGAGTATAGAAATAAGATTGTAAGTCTGAAGTATTCCAAATTCCTTTTGTTGTTGGCCAGGTGTTGGAATATTCAGACTTCACTTGCTGAGTTAGTGGGGATGTTAAACTACCTCACTGAGTTGCAAGCTCCTGAAATGAAAAGAGCAGTTTAGCTTTCCTGATCCATTTGCTGATTGTGGATAATGAGTTGGCAGTGCAAGCTTCAAACCTGTTTTGCCGCAGTCTTTACTGATTACTCTGACCTTGACAGTGGAGGATTGAGTAAATGATGTATTTGTTGAATTGATTTGTACAAATGCCAGTAATGTTCTCTGCTTGTAGATTGCACCAGAAAGAGGCACAATTTTAAAATGCAGAACACTGATGAATTCCCATTGATATGGGTCAATGCTGTGGTGGTATTTTGGACCCTTCTGTGTGTTATTACACAGAATTGTCCTTGTTCGAAATCAATGAGCCTTTTCATAGTTTGTTAACATGAGAGTTGTGGTTTTTAGCTATGTTTCCTTCACAATGTTTTTTTTTCTGTGCTGCAGGTCTTGTGTTTACAAGAACGATCAGTCTCTAAAAGACAATCCTAATAAGAGCCTTCAAGAGGAGGAGCCTTGTCCTCGATTTGCTCACCAGCTTGTATATGATGATATGCACAAGGTAATGTGCCTTTATGGCGTGTCTTCAACTTTTTCCTGTTGCATCATTCTTGTCCATTTCTTTCCCTTCGGCAACTTGCGCTTCCAGAACTTTATGCCCCAAACAAAGAGAAAAGTCGAGGTCTTGCCTGCCAGAGGAGGTAGTTGAGGCAGGTACTATCACAGCGTTTAAGAAACATTTCGACAGGTACATGGATAGGACAGGTTTGGAGGGATATATGGGCCAAATGCAGGCAGGTGGGACCAGTGTAGATGGGACATGTTGGTCCGTGTGGGCCAATTGTGACTAATTGTGAAGAAAAGTCGGTGGATTTTGCACCTTGAAAGATGATTTCTGTCCTTGTGTCATCTTGGAGCATAGAAAGGTACAGCGCAGAAATGTCTATGCCGAACATGATACCAAAATGTTGCAACTTTACTGGACTTTGGTTGGGCCCCATTTGGACTAGGCAACCCGTTTACGTCTATACAGAAGAAATCCCAGCACAGATCCCTGTGGAACAGCCATGGGCACAGACCTCAAGCCGGAACCACACCTGTCCACTGCTGTCCTCTCTCTACTATGGATGAGTCAGTTCTGAATCCAAACAGCCAAGTCACCATGGACCCCATGCATCTTAATCTTCTGGATCAGCTTACCGTGAGAGACTATCAAGTACCTTGCCCTTACAGTGAATTTACTGTTTCATTTGGACTCTGGGCCTCTGGATGATGGGTTAGAGTCATCGATACAGTGTGCCAGCATTTGGTCTATATCCGTCCAAACCTGTCCTATCCATGTACCTGTCTAACTGTTTCTTAAATGTTGGGATAGTCCCAGCCTCAACTACCTCCTTTAGGTTAGTTTAGTTTAGAGATACAGCGCGGATACAGGCCCTTTGGCCCACCGGGTCCTGCCGACCGGCAATCCCCGCACATTAACACTATCCTACACCCACTAGGGACAATATTTACATTTACCAAGCCAATTAACCTAAAAACCTGTACATCTTTGGAGTGTGGGAGGAAACCGAAGATCTCAGGTGAAAACCCACACGGGTCACGGGGAGAATGTACAAACTCCGTACAGACAGCGGCCATAGTCGGGATCGAACCCGGGCCTCCGGTGCTGCATTTGCTGTAAGGCAGCAACTCTACCACTGCGTCACTGTGACACTCCGCTGGCAGGTTGTTCCATACACACAACACCCTTTGTGTGAAAAAGTAACCCCTCAGATTCCTATTAAATCTTCTCCCCTTCACCTTGAACCTATGTCCTCTGGTCCTCGATTCACGTACTCTGGTAAGAGATTAAAAAAAGTGATACATAGCAAGAACCCACAAGCAGCATTATAAGTTCAATTGGATCTGTTTTTGATACTGGTTGAGGGTAAAATAGCATGGGCTTGAGTGGTAACTTGCATCTGACAAGACTGCATCCATCTGAGATTTAGACAGATTTAGCCTAACATCAGAAATTAGCACCTTCATCAGTACTGGACTATTAGTACAGTATGTAGTACTCGTATCTCTGTAGTGGAATTTAGCCCAGCAACCATATTGGGGTGAAAATGTTACCCATTTAGCCGCTATTGAGAATTTCAGTTCAAAATAATCAAATAATTGTTATCTTGAGGTATGCTAACTCATTTATAGCTTTCATTAGTTTTATTACTAATTAAGGTAAAGCCAAAATCTGAAATTCTCAATGATAGATGCAAAATGCTAGAGTAACTCAGTGGGTCATGCGGCATCTCTGCAGAAAATGGATAGGTGAAATTTCGGGTCGAGACCCTTCTTCGGACTGATTGTAAGGGAAGGGAAATTGAAAACCTCACTCTTTTTTATCATTGATTTAGTGGTGGAAAAATAAACATAAGGCCTTTTGTGATTTCTGGATGTTTCAAAAGTGCTGTGAAGTGGATTTGCTGATGTGTTGAGGGAAGCATGGAGCTAATTTATGCACAGCCAATTCTCACAGCTGGCGGTGTGATAATGATCAGATAATCCGTTTTAATTATCACCATTTTACATCCAAGAAAATTAATGCTTTATGCAGACGCAACCTCCTTGTCCTACTTCCCTGGAGGCTATCCTGAACAATTTCATGAGTGAAACAGATCTGGTTTAAGTATCTTTAAGTCCTTGACATCCCTTCCCCTTCTCCACACCCAGCACCAGCTTAATCTATAAGTGTTGATGCTGAATCAACCCTATTTGAAGATGGGTCTCGACGAGGATGTTAGGAGGTTGCAGGGTGACCTGGACAGGTTGAGTGAATGGGCAGATGCGTGGCAGATGCAATATAATATAGATAAATGTGAGGGTATCCACTTTGGTGGTAAAAACAAGGGGGCAGATTATTATCTCAATGGGGTTAGGTTATGTTAGGGGGAGGTATAGCGAGACCTGGGTGTCCTTGTACACCGGTCACTGAAAGTTGGCGTGCAGGTACAGCAGGCAGTGAAGAAAGCTAATGGAATGTTGGCCTTCATAACAAGAGGATTTTATTATAGGAGTAGAGAGGTTCTTCTGCAGTTGTATAGGGCTCTGGTAAGACCACATCTGGAGTATTGCGTACTGTTTTGGTCTCCTAATTTGAGGAAGGACATGTGATTGAGGCAGTGCAGCGTAGGTTCACAAGATTGATCCCTGGGATGGCGGGACTGTCATATGAGGAAAGATTGAAGAGACTAGGCTTGTATTCACTGGGGTTTAGAAGGATGAGGGGAATCTTATAAAAACATATACAATTATAAAAGGACTGGACAAGCTAGATGTTGGGCGAGTCCAGAACCAGGGGCTACAGTCTTAGAATAAAGGGGAGGACATTTAAGACTGAGGTGAGAAAAAACTTTTTCACACAGAGAGTTGTGAATTTGTGGAATTCCCTGCCACAGAGGGCAGTGGAGGCCAAATCACTGGATGGATTTAAGGGAGAGTTAGATAGAGCTCCAGTGGGCTAGTGGAATCAAGGGATATGGGGAGAAGGCAGGCACGGGTTATGGATTGGGGACGATCAGACATGATCACAATGAATGGCGGTGCTGGCTCGAAGGGCCGAATGGCCTCTTCCTGCACCTTTTTTCTCTGTTTCTATGTTTCGACCCGAAATGTCGCCATTTCCTTCTCTCCATAGATGCTGCCTCGCCCGCTGCGTTTCTCCAGCATTTTTTGTCTACTAATTTGATGCAAACTGTTTTGAGCAATCTGTTCAAGTGTTTTTACATAGTGTGTGTGTTTCTGACAAACTTGCTTTTAGAATGATTGCCCCATGCTTTATGTTTTTGCTGAATGCATTAAGTGAGGCTATACATTTGCTATAAGATTCAAGATTTAAGGGGTTTATCGTCATGCCAGTTCCATACATGGTACAATCTTGTGTGAAAATCTTCCGCTAGAGGATTCAGTACAGTAAATTTAACATGAGGCCGGTCACAGTGCTAACTCCATCTTCAAGTTCGCCGACGACACCACCATTGTTGGACGAATTACAGATGGTGATGAGTCAGTATCGAAGTGAGATCAACCGATTGTCCAAATGGTGCCAGCACAACAACCTGGCTCTCAATATCAGTAAAACCAATGAACTGATTGTGGACTTTGGAAGAGGAAAGATGAGGACCCACAATCCTGTTTATATCACATTGACTGGTGGAGAGGGTCAAAATTTCAAATTCCTGGGCATGCTAGATCTTTCCTGGACCCAGCACACTGATACAATTATAAATAAAGCCCATCAACGCCACTACTTCCTGAGAAGATTACGGAGATTCGATATGTTAGAGAGGATTCTCTTGAACTTCTACAGGTGTACAGTAGAGAGCACATTGACTGGTTGCCTCATGGCCTGGTTCGGCAACTTGAACGTCCAGGAACGGAAATGAACTGCAAAAAGTTGTGAACACTGCCCAGTCTACACCAGCTCTGACCTCCCCACCATCGAAGGGATCTATCAGAGTTGCTGCCTCAAAAAGGCAACCAGCATCATCAGAGACCCACACTATCCTGGTCACACACTCATTTCACCCTTGCCATCAGGAAGTGGCATAGGAGCCTGAAAACTAACGTTCAGGAACAGCTTCGTCCCTACTGCCATGAGGCTGTTAAACACTGCAACCTCAAATAAGTTCTGAGCTTCAATAGACTATTATTATTATTATTATTATTACACTACTATTTGTTTTTTGATTATGTATGTGTATGTATATATATCTGTGGAAAAAAAATAATATATATATATATATATATATATATATATATGTGTGTGAAGGTACACAAAATTGCTGGAGGAACTCAGCGGGTGCAGCAGCATCTATGGAGCGAAGGAAATAGGCGACGTTTCGGGCCGAAACCCTTCATGTGTGTGTGTGTGTTTGTGTCATTGTGGTTATGTATATATACACACAACCTTTTTTTCGCTCTTGTTTATCATATTGTTTCCAGTGTACTATGTTTACATATTCTGTTGTGCTGCAGCGAGTAAGAATGTCCTTGTTCTATCTGGGACACATGACAATAAAACACTCTTGACTGTCTTGACATTTCTGGGTGCAGGTTCACTACTTGTTTGGTGGAAATCCCGGGAAGTCATGCTCACCGAAGATGAGACTGGACGACTTTTGGTCATTGAAGCTTTGCCGCCCTTCCAAGGACTACCTCCTGAGACATTGCAGATACCTCATCAGGAAGCACAGGTAAGAGCAGAGCTCCAAAACTCTTTGCACTAATACTCCAAGATAATTAAACACAACACCTAAGCCTCTGGTGAAAATTATAAAAGCTGGGGGAAAAAAAACTCTGCTCTTGTGCTGATGCATTAATCATTGGTTGTTTACCATTACTTCATCTGAACTGACAGAAGACATTGAAAGCGTGTTTAGTGCTTATTGGCCTGTGAGTCATACGCGCATCATCTGAAGTAATTTTCCTGGAATCTTTGAAAAGCTGAAGAATGTAGCCATGAGAAAATGTTTATTTTCCATTACCATGCATGTTCTGTTTTATCTGCCCATTCTGCATTTGTACATCAATTCATGTTTCCAAATCCTCTACGGGTTGCTTTTTACTGCCGAGAGTCATGTGAAGGGGGTTAACTGACTAATTCCGGGAGGTCAGAAAGACATAGTGTGTGAACACAATTCTAGCCCGCCGTAGAAACAAGGAAGTGTGGAGGCTGGTTTACACAAAAGGAGTAACTCAACAGGTCAGGCAGCATCTCTGGAGGATGTGAATAGTTGATGTTTCCGATCTGGGCCCAACCTGAAATGTCACCTATCCATGTTCTCCAGAGCCGCAGCCTGACCCGCTAAGTTACTCCAGCACTTTGTGTCATTTTCTAGCCAGAAGCATATGATTGATTATTATTATTTTCTTGGGTTTTCTGTTTGTTGTTATCTGCCCAAAATGTTAGAAATGGATAATTGTTAATATAAACTGGGATGATATAATTTATGTAATTGATTAGTATGGGTGTCAAGGGATATGGGGAGAAGGCAGGAGTTAGGAAGGGGAGATAGATCAGCCATGATTGATTGGCGGAGTATACTCAGCCTAATTCTGCTCCTATCACTTTAGACCTTATGTTATGGAGTTTGCATTCGCTACTGTGAAAAACTGTGAAAACCGATTGATACATTTCAAATAGAAGACAGGAGCATTTTATTGTCAGATTTTGTGATGAATGATTTGCAAGGCTGAGCTTTTAATTGTATCTCTTCCTATTGCTTTGGCCTCTTGGTTTTGCAAATAATCCCAAGTTAAGCTGGTAGGTATGCCTATGGACAGACACAAAATGCTGGAGTAACTGAGCAGGTCGAATATCATCGCTGGTGAAAATGGATAGGTGACATTTTGGGTTGGGACCCTTCTCCAGGCATATTGAATCCATATGGAATCCTGACTGCACAACTTTGCAGTGGCCACAAGGGGGAGTAGTGAAACAGGTTTATAGTTCTTCCATGACCCTCTCCTGTTCTGCTCCAAAAAAATAACAAGCTTCCAAACTTCACTTTGTTCCCACAAATGAATTTGATCCCTCGGCTATAAATAATAGTTTCATGGATGAGATCTGACTTTGCCCCCCTGTGATTGACCTGTTATTTGATACACTTCCAATTTTTTTTGTAGATTTGAGGAGAAAGCTCGAGCAGATCCTTTGACTGCTTTAAAATACTTACAGAATGATTTGTATGTGACTGTGGATCATTCGGATCCAGAAGAAACTAAAGAGGTAGGTCCAAGCACTTTCTACTTGTCCTCTGATCATTCAGTTGCTGCTGCTTGCATCATTTGTGGTATTAAATGATAACATTAGGATTAGAGGCTGCAGTTTGTTGCATTTTCATACCAAAAACAATGCATGTACACAACACATTTGAAGCAAGTTATACTACAATTGAATTTCAAACCTGTTTTATGGTATGGATTCCAACTTCAGATGATGTAAGGTGAAGAAGAGATAGGCATTGGATTTCATAAGTTATTTAGCTGAATTTAGATTGCTGGACAAATTTTCGAATGGATTGCCTAATGCTGTTACATTTTCCTGTGCTGTTTTGCTTTCTGGTGAACCCCTATCGTAGAGCCTATAATTTTGGTTAGATGGGCACAGGGTGTTGGATAAACAGCTCTTCTTTCATTTCTCCTAAACATTCTTGATAATCATCAGGTCTCATATTACTTTCTGAACTCTCCATCCATCACTGGGCACCTCTTAAGTACTTCTCACACGAGGAACTTGCTTCCTCAATAGGGCTGACTTTGCTGCTGTGATTTTATATTGATGTAGACTTCATATTACCATCCATCGATGTCTATTTTCATCACGTGTTATCTTTAAAAGGTTTCTAATCTTTTTTTTTTAAGCAGCTGGGATTGTGCATTGACAGGGAGATGGATTTGATGGCCTATAGTGTTCTATTTATTATGAGCTTGCTATTGAGTATTTTAACAATAACTATTTCAATTGCCTGTATTTATTTGTAATTAATTTGTTATTTTATTCCCAAGTTTCAGTTATTGGCTCAAGCACTCTTCCGATCTGGTTCAGATTTTATCCCATTGGGTAAGTTTTATGAAAATGTTTTCATTGTCTGCATGGGATACTTTTTATAATTTGGGTGCATGGTGAGATCATATAATTTGTTAGTGTGTCATATTGAAGAGCATATGTGAATATGTTAATGAAGAGCATACTTTAATTTGGTGGACGCCTGCTGGTGTAAATGAAAATTAAAAACTGCAGAAACCTGGGGAAAAAACAGTGCAGGAAACACTTAGAGCTGGCACCAACTGTAACAGTTGACACTTTGGGTGAAAACCCTTCACTAGAACTGAGGCATATTGATCGCGATGTGAAGTGTCGCTGAGCTAGATCCTCCAGAGATGTTGCCTGATCCGCCGAGTTACTCCAGCACTTTGCGTTCTTACGTCACCTTTAGAACTGGGCTGGTTAAACTTATTGCAAGCTTGATCCAATTTCCTATATTTTATTTTCATTTAATGCTTGCAAAATTTTGGATGAACGCATAACATTGCCAAAGAATGTTATAATTGCTCCCTCTGCTGGATCGTTTCTGTATCAAGTTGGGATGTGGCAGAATCTGGATCGTTCTGCTTCATTCATGGAGACACCAGGAGTCCCATTAGTCAATCAAATCCAGAATTACAAACTGTACTTAGCAAATCGGGCAGCACCTGTGGAATGAGAAACCAAAAGAAAACATTTGAATTGATTTCTTTTCATTGACATTGACAAAAGATTAGATCAAATCTGATCATCATAAGGCAATTTTACTGCAACATTGGACAGCAGCACTGGGTCCCATCCCCAGGCTTTAGAACCAGCAGGAATTTAATTGAAGGATGAAAATCTTTCGAAGGACATATTTTGCTGTGCTGTTGACTTCTAATTTATACTTTTTATTGAAAAGGTAAAGGATTTGCTTTCATTCAGCTGATTAACAATTTCATGAGTTTCAGCTGGATGTGATTTCACTGGGGTTTATCGCAGGCTTAGAATTTTAATTTAATTTAAATTGGTTTATGATACTGCTCCTATAAGTTTTAAAACATGTAATTTCTCGTTTTGGACATGTTCTTAGGTTGGAGTCAGTAATTAATGCAGAATACAGCAATAACCATTAACAATCTATTAAGAGCAAATCAATATTTTGCCTTTATCTGTGCCATCCCATTTAAACTATGCCCAGCTTTTATCTTGATTATTCTTGTATTTCTGTTTAGAGCTGTGTTTAGTTGCTGTTGTGGAACTATCTCTTGATCTTGAAATTTTACAAAATGAAATCACTGTTGTAGCTCATGAGTCCTTTCTTTTATTTCTATCCCAACAGGTTTTTCAGATGTCGATCAGAATTATGCCCAGAGGACTGTGTTGTTTGATACACTGGTAAACTTCTTTCCTGACAGCATGACACCACCAAAAGGCAATCTGGTTGATCTCATCACACTGTAGCTGGATAGCATTTGCTGGATTCTGGCCGAAGAGAAAGTCGATCACATCTTTTATACTTTGCTAGATTGGATTATGATTTTGGTTGGCAAAGGTGGTTTATGTAATACCCCGTCTTCTTTCTAGTTTTGATTTGAGTATCCAATTTTGGTGGCGTTCCCATGCCACCTAAAAACTGGGTTGGAACTGATGCTGGCTTTGTGAATATGGGTTTGCTTCCCACACGTGTTCAGTCCTTTGCTGCATTGGTAAATATTTAAAACTATTTTGAGATGAAATATTAAATCCTGCCATGTGACTGTCGATATAAACACACAGTTGGAATTCTTAATGTCTGGGCTGCTTCCTGGAATAATACTGCAGTGATCGCAACTGACTTTCATCAGTGGTATTTCTGTCCAATTTCATTGTCAATTTCTCAATCCAACTGACCCATCAAATTCAGGTGTTGTTTTAACATCTGCTGTTCTCGTTCTCTTTGACCTTTAAAGCAATATTAATAACTGCTTCAAAAAGTTGTAGCTATTTTTTTACATTGAATAAATGTGAGTGCTGTGCATCATGTTCCCTGTGGGGCAGCTGACTCTGGAAATCTCAGCGGGCAGACAATAATTGCTGCCATTTGGATGTGTTTTGACTTCAGAATAATTCCATTCTACTGTTCACTTCTTTGTTTGCACTTCAAAGTTCCAGTCATATTTATAGTGGAACTAACTTTATTCTCCCTGTTTCCCAGCTTTTGATTCAGCTTTCCAGAGAGCTTCAGTTGAACTGGCTGGATTAAAAGTGTGAAAGATCCAGTCTAGCCTTTTCTTCTTGTCAAGATATGATTGCCAAACAATGGCTAACAAAAATAAAGTTGTTCTATTTTCACTCATTTTGCAGCAGTATGATGCCCAGTCTTCAGTTTCCAAAGATTTATTTGGAAGGAATGGTGGGGCAGTGTTACTTTTAAGGAAGAGCTTTAATGCAACGACTGATTTAAAAAAAATATTTTTTTACCTCTTGTGTTGTTGGGCGCTGAAAAATATGTGGCAACGATCACTTTGCCTCTGGGGTCAGGGGTATGCCCATTTAAAAAGAAGTAGTTACAGAAGAAAAACGCTTTGCTACAGAAGTTCAGTGACAGAGTACATTTCCCCATTATGTTTCAGAATCCATGCCATTCATTTTTACTAAATTGAAAGAGAATGCCATGGATGCTCCTTTCAAAACATCCACAAAGTCTTTCATGTTGAATTATAGATGTACCAGAGGGAAAAAATACACTTGCTTTATTTTGATAATTGTTAATTTGTCTGGATTCTTAAGATTGTTACCTTCATACTGCAGAGGCTCTGGTTAAGCTAATTTAATTATAGTTAATATCTATTTGTCCAGTGATTTCTTGCTCCCTATGTTCTTTCTTGTAACCTTTCTTCGTAGCGTCAGGCGTAAAGTTTAGTCATTTCTTAATAACGTTGGTTTCTGAAATATGTGATACTAATGCCTTGAAGTATGTTGTGCATTTAAAATCCAGCCACTACCAATTGCCACAGCCAATTTGCAATAACTGCCCATCACCTTTTCAATAAGTCTGAAGAAGGGTTTCGCCCCGAAACGTCACCTATTTCCTTCGCTCCATAGATGCTGCTGCACCCGCTGAGTTTCTCCAGCATTTTTGTGTACCTTTTCAATAACCATTAGTGAGAATGTCCATGAAGCTAAAATGCACGTGAGATTGACATGAAAAAGGCCAATATATTAACAATATACATAGACGTAGGTGAACATTTCAGAAACTTACTTTAGTGCAAAAAAAAATCTTTCATCAATTCTGTTATAGCAACAAATGTAGACTGTGTGATTAGATTCTTGAAGATGTAAAAAAAAAAAATAGAAGCTTATTAAGAATTAAAATACTGTGACCAGATCCCCATTTCCACACAAAGGTAAGTTACTGAAATTTTCCCATTTGTACAATATGTATATATTATTAATATATTGGCCTTTTACATTTCAATTTAACATACATTTTAGCTTCATGTACATTTAAACTTCTCACGGATGGTTATCACAAAGGTGATGGGCGGTCATTGCAAATTGGCAGGGGCGATCTATCTTAAAGGTTTTCTTCTCTTACAAAAACACATTTGATCAAGGTACTTTACCTCAGTGATTGGATTGCTGTCTCAATGCTGCTTGTGTGCTGAAGTACTTCGTTCTCCTTATGTGAAAGGTTGTTTCACATTTTTCTTTTTATTTAAAAGATTGAAAAATATCTTTCGTTCTTCTTATACAAAAGGTTGTTCCACATTTATTTTTCCCTCAAATGTGCCAATATACCCACCTGTAGGAAATATTTTAGAGATAAACAAGCTGAATGATGATTTCTCTCCGACATATTGCACCATTGTAAAAATTCGCAATTCCCCCTATCCATTAGAAGACCATTAGCAAGGCATAATGTTGATGACAATGCTACTGATGGCCGATTAACTTGGAAGTATCCCTGCAGAGAATAAAGTTGTTTCATTTTAATTCTTCAATCTCAGCCGTAGAGATATTCAGTGTAAGATTGTGGTTTTAAGGCTGTTGGAAGTAGAATAAAAATAAAATGTCCCCTTGCTATTAAGATAATACATTCTAGATTGTAAGACAAAATCTGTAGGCGCGCTCATTGCTTGCTTTCTCCCAGCTTGTAAAACAAGGCTATTTGCTATACCAGTCATTGCAATTCTTTTCCTATCAAGTATTCAGTAAAGTATTTACAATATATCCTGGCATTCCCACTCTTCTGGTGGAATTAATATTAAGAAAAAATGTATAACGTTCAATCTTGCAACTTCTTTATTGGTCAAAGCCCATTAAGTATTCTTGCAACTGAACAAATCATTTTAACCAAAGCATATTCTCTTGTATTTCTGCTTTGAACAGATTAATCTAATCTTAATGCCCTTTTCTAGAGACTAAATAATAATTAGAACACATAAATATATAATTAGAACACATAAATATATTGATAGACATACGGACAGGAAGAGTCTGAAGAAGGGGCTTGACCTGAAACGTCACCCATTCCTTCTCTCCAGAGATGCTGCCTGTCCCGCTGAGGTACTCCAGCATTTTATGTCTATCTTTGGAAGAAACATTCACTCTATTCAGTTGATCCTAATAATCACACTGGTGACTCTGAAGCTGAATTGCTAAGTATTGTTGACAGTTCTGATGACATAACCTTCTTGAGTGCTGCACCACATTAAAAATACATCCACAACTTGGAGGAGGAGAGGGGTGGTAGTGAGGGGATGTTTAAGAATTGTACTCTTAATTTAACTCTTCTGACTACACTATTTTACCACTAGATTTATGGAGAAGGGTCTTGTCCCGAAACGTTACCTTTTCCTTCGCTCCATAGATGCTGCCTCACCCGCTGAGTTTCTCCAGCATTTTTATCTACTAGATTTATGGAGGGGTTTTGTAACTCAAAATGTGTATTTTCTCAAACTCCTTCATAATTATTGGCGAATCCAATTGTTAATGTGGATAAACTATGTCATTTTATGTATTTAGAAAATTGGGAATGATGAGCAGGAATGAAAATCTCATAGCAAAGCCTTAATGATCAGAACCAAAATCACTGGCGTTAACCAAAGAATTTAAATATTTTGTATAATAGTCCTGGCCCGCTCAGAACAAAAGTTGGAAATTGAGCGTGTCGTTTGGAAATTAGAGTTGTCTCAAATAGTTTCACAGTGAAAGTGGAGTGGTAGGTTGTACACATGGACACAAAAATGCTGGAGTAACTCAGCGGGGCAGGCAGCAACTCTGGCGAGAAGGAATGGGTGACGTTTCAGGGTTGAGACTACTTCAGACTTCAAAGATGCTGCCTGTCCTGGAGTTACTCCAGCATTTTGTGTCTATCTTCAATTTAAGCCAGCATCTGCAGTTCTTTCCTGCACATTTTGTGCACATGGGCCATGCATTGTACCCGCTGAACTTATGTTTCAATTATAACAAATGCTACGAGCGTGCAACCTTTAGATCTGACAAGATGAATGTTGATTTTAGACATCAAAGTTGAAACCGAAGCATTCAGCAGCTCATTCTTGCTATTTTGTATTAAGTATCCAAAATTATTATTTTTATTATTCTGATTTCCTTTATTTTGACATTTTGTGAATTGCTGTTTATTGTAAGGTTCATGAAACTAAACATTATCGGTTACAAATGGCCCCGAGCTTATGGAAACTGCAGATGGTTTATACGGCATGCATTACGTGTCTATTACTGTTCTGCATTATAGTTTGGTGACACAAAGGGTTTAGTGGGTTTAGTTCGCTCCTTTTTATTCTAGACTGTATTTAAAGCTAGCAACAGACATTTTTTATATCTCAGATACACCACTTACTGTCTCAACCAATTTTTCACTTAGTTGATGTTTTAATTAACTAGCTGAAATAAAATGAGCAAACCTTTAAGTGTAAAAGAAGCCTGGGTGATTCATTCAGATTTTTCAGTTGTAATTAACGGGCTAGCTCAGCTTGTAACTGGCTCTGAGCAAGATTGGCTTTGCGTTGTTTTGAAGGTAGGAATGTAACTTAAGGTATTTGTTCCTCTTATCATAGAACAAAGACCCTACAGCGAGCAAGAGAGATCACTCGACGAAAAAGACGTAGTACGGTCACGGGCAGATTCATGGGTAATTTTCGGCCCCATTTCCGTAACCGGCTTCCGTCTCCGCACCAAAGATCCAGATAACCAGCGCGGAGACGGAAGCCGGTTATGGAAGCATCCTCGTAAAAGTAAAAGTTATTTGGTAAAAATCTTCTCCTCATTTTCAGAATTATAATTTATTAACACAAACTGTCCCCCCGCAACGTTGATTACACTGCGGGTCGGGTCGGGTTACTGAAATGGATGAAAAAAAGGCCCACGTTCCGCTCCGTTGCGTACTACACGTCAGCCCATTGCATTTAGCAGGAGTGGTCTACCTTGCTCCGCTATAGGATCTTTGTCAAAGATCAACCATTGTATTGGCAGGAAATCAGTTACACTACAGGCTCATGAGGTGCAATGCTTCAAAACTCAAAGCAGGATTTTGTTAACTCACTTAGGAGAGTTTGGTACGATAATACATCTAATTATAACTATCACAGGCACTGTACTAAACCTAAAATTTAAAGTGAATGTACTGGAGGATATGGAAAAAACAGGGAATTACTAAGGGGGAATAAATCACCTTCTGCTTTAATCTTTGGGAGATTATTAAATTGACATGAAATTCACACATTAAAATCTAGTTGAGGAATAGGTGTACACATTTATTTTGTTCAATCTGATAGGATACTGCGTGGTATTTGTGCTGTTGCATTTGTGTGGCTTGGTCTTTTCTGGATATATTGTGAGTGATCTGGTTAGGAATGTAGTATCATTTCCACTTTGGCCTTCTGACCCAGTCCCCAACACCCACCCTTGGCATCATCACCTAAAATGTGTTAAGCGCTTATTTATTGTCTCAAACCCTGTGGCTTTGCAGTTTGCAAATTAGCAGTTGTGTCATTGTTTGTTGCTTATTCAAAAAAGGTAGATAATTAATGGCAAAGTATTTTTGGAGGGCCGCAAAGATAATATGCAGATATTTTTCTTTCTTAAATAGTCACTTTATTTTTAGGTCGACAAAATTGCTGGAGAAACTCAGCGGGTGCAGCAGCATCTATGGAGCGAAGGAAATAGGCAACGTTTCGGCCAGAAACGTTGCCTATTTCCTTCGCTCCATAGATGCTACTGTACCCGCTGAGTTTCTCCAGCATTTTTGTCTACCTTCGATTTTCCAGCATCTGCAGTTCCTTCTTAAACAATTTATTTTAATTTTATTTTACATTTTATTTTAATGCATTCTAAGTCTCTAGTTTCCATGAAACCTTGAGGAAATTATTAACTGTATTATGTGGAACGATTCTATGACCCAGATCGAATGCAGAATTAATGTTATCTCCTTGAACATTTTAACACTTTTCCAAAAACTCCAAGCCCACTCAACGGGAAAAGTATTGCTATTTTTTTTAAATTTGATTGGCTGAAATGATAGTGGCGCAAAACTAAAATATCTTGCTGTCGCTCGAGCTCTTGCAGCGTAGATTTAGAAGACGACAGATAAATCTAACAGTCAAACCTACTTTGGTTGTAAAATAATAGTCGGAAGGCTTGACCATCTTACCCGTCCATTGTCAACTCTGATATCTTCATTGTACACATCGTGAAATTTGTGTAAGGCAGATCTAAGGAGAAATAGCATGGTTATCTGTTTAGGATTCCAAGTTGAAGTGTCAGAGCAACTGCAATCTAATGAAATAGTTGAATGAATTTGAGAGCAGAATTCCTCATATTTATAATGGTGGTAGAAAACCAGCATTGGCTAAATGCTTTTGTGGATATCGTGTAGAATTCATATTTTCTATGGTGGGCCCACACCCTGCCTTTTGTTTTAACTCCATTAAGTCCATGTTTGAATAGATGCTTTGCATTTATAAAATGTCGAGAACCTGAAGTAGGATGGATGAGAAGCAAGAAAACTAAAGCAAAATCAAGACTGAAATAATGCTTTGTTGACAAGAAATTGGAGAGGTCTTGAATTCAAGCTCCCAACCGTTGGTTGACAAACCCTTAAAAACAAAATGCTGTTGCCAATCTCAAAATGGAAAATAATTGAGCGAATTGGACTAGCTTTTTTTAATCTCCAAGTGAGAGTAAAAGGCTCATTTTTGTGAGCCTGTAAAAATGAAAATAATCAAGTGGTATTAAATGATTTCAAGGTATTCTGCTGATTTAGACGAATCCTTGGAAATGTGATGATGATCACATGTGTTCTATAGAGTCTTAAAACTCCTTAAAATATAAAACATTGTTTACAAAGTTCGGGCACCATTTTCATAAGAAAACTACGGTGCTGCACATATTCAGTACGTTACTGATGTTTCCATTTTCTGGTGCCTTTTAAAAAGAAATTCCCTGATATTGTGGGATAAGACATCAATTAATAAAAGGACCTCAAAATTGACCTCATTTACTGAGGTGGCAGGAAATGTGTTCGATATTAAAAAATAAGTAATTCATTGCATTGTGGTGTGGAGTGTATGGAATCATATGATTTGTACCAGCAGTCAAAATTCCAGAAACTACCCATGCAAAATATTCCTCATTCCTTTGCAAAGTTATAGAAGTGTGTTTATGGGGCATTATTGATGAATTGAGTATATTGGAAGCCAAAATAAGTCTTTTGTATTTCTAAATATGTCTTGTAATGTTTATTGCTGTTTCAAATAACTAATTGTGAGTGGCATAGTAGTTGTACACCTCCTGGACTGGAAATGGAGAGTTGATTGTTGTCACATCGGTATTATTAATCACTTGATTGGCAATAAATAAAAATAGTCTAAATTGGCAAATCTTGTTAATAGTTAGAAAGAAAATGAGCATTGGTGTCATTGCTGAAGTTAAAATAACACATATTGGAATAGAGGTTTTTTTTTTCCCCTTTGAATTCTGCAATACTAGGCTTGGATGCGTGCAAAATATTGTGTGTGTCTCAAGCGCGTCTATTCATCACAATATTAAAATGCAAAATATTAATTTAACGTTTCAGACTAATGATACTAAATGCTCCATTGTTTTATCTCAAATGTTCTTGCCTTTTACGTTGAGCCGAGAATGAAATCCCAAAGAGAGCTACTACTTGTTTAATTGTTCCCACTTTCACACAGAAATAAAGCTCAGGGCAGTAATGAGCCAGGCAGGCATGTAGATTGTAGAAAATAAACTCTATAGATGCTGGGGATTGGAAATAGAAATAAGGAAAAAATGCTTTACTAAATATTTTGATAATGAAGTCTGCGCCAGACATTCCAATGACACCTCCGTCCAAATATCAGCCTGTTCAGCCTTTTGAAGTAGCTTTGGACTTCACCTGTGGTCAAATGTGCATAATTAACAGAGGGGGGAAAAATCATAAATATTACACAACAAAAATCTCTCTTAATTACCCAATTGACTAAAATGACCATTTTTAAGAAGGCAAATATCTTAAATTGCTCCTGGCAGTTCCACGCTAATGCGATGAGATGTTAAATCCAAACGGCATCAAATTCCCCTCCTATATTCTGGCTGATGTAATGGGGATTGTACAATTTTGTACTCAGCGGTACACATGAGCTATTGTTTAATATAGCAAGATTTCGCAGCTAGGATCTGATCAAGCAGTTTACCAGTCATTTTCTTTGAGATGAGGGTAATGTTCTGCCAGATGTCATTCCCTGCTCAGCCAAATGTGTTTCCTGGAACCTTGCCCTTGCTCAGACGCGAGAAATCATCTACATTTTCCATCGGCATTGATGCACCTCTTTTTCTATTGTGACTCGGCTTTTGTATCAAATTACAACGTAAATTCGTGCCTGGTTAATACTTTCACTTCTTTTCTGTTTTCTTTGATAAAATAGGACTGATAATCTCATTCAATATTTTACGTGAAGCTGAACATAAATGATTTTGAAGTGACATTAATATAAAATTTCTGGCCACAAACACCAGGTCTAAGATGGTGTCATTGCTGAAGTTAAAATGTTTAAGATTTTAACTTCTATTTAAGATTTTGCTTTTCCCAAAGAATTAAAAATGGGTGAGCAGCATTTCCATTTTGCAGAATAGTGCAACAGGAGCAATTAAATGAATGGGTTTGGTTTGGTTTGGTTTGTACAATTGATCTTCATTGCAACCCATTAATTATTGTTATTTTCTGTCCTTTTTCTTCACCCACCCCATCACCACACCCCACCCCATGTGTACCAGATTTAAATGTATTTAATTTCTGTGACTAGCACAGTAAATATTGCTATTGTGGATATTGATGTACCCAAGATCATTGCTTACATGCGCTTTAATATGTATTCGATTGCCTCTTGTAACCTCAACTTTTGTTTTCAAATTTGATTTCAATAATGGATTTTCTACCAAGTCTACTCATGTCAGACAGTTCCCGAGTGATTTTAAAAATAAAATAAAAAATTATGAATGCCAATTGCTACATGGGAAAGAGAATTTAATATTTCTCGGCATTTCATACAGACTGTTGAGCAGTTTAAAATTATCCTGTTCTACCTGTCTGGTGTTAATGTTGTGGTCGCTTCATGAGACTGCTGTGCTTGTCCAGAGGTTTTTAGTGCAATATGGACCTCCACTGTCCGACCCTAATCTCTTCAGTTGAGTTTCCATCATTTTGCTGCCTTGATCCAACTTGGCATACAGTCAACATCGGTGACTAAAATTTGGGCAATGTTTTTGTTTTAAAATTCATTAAACAAGACTGATAGCAGCCCTTATCAACCCATCTCTTGCTGTCTTGTAACTGTCAACTAGAAGATTATATTTGGGAAGTAATTGGCCAAAGGACTTTGAAGTACGTGTATTTTTGAGGAGACTTTTAATTCTGAATATTGGGTATTGAACCCAGTTTGTTGCTTCCATTGTTCGTGTGTGTGTGTGTGTGTGTGTGTGTGTGTGTGTGTGTGTGTGTGTGTGTGCGTCTGTCATCCTGTTTGGTCCACGGGGGCATATATTCATAAATATATTCTTGCAGTACATCATGTACAGAGGCTCGTTTATGCAATGGGCTGTTTTATGAATATGGGTCCTGGCAATGGACCTCTGTCCGTTGGTGTCTCTTCAGTGTCCTCTATCAGAATGCGATGTTGCAGCCAACCTGCGAGTTTGCTCTAAGGTTCAGTCGAGTAAATTTATCCTGTGGCTTGACTGAAATGGTCTTTTCTTTTCTCTCTCGTTTTTCCATAATTTTTGAAAGTATGAAGCTACCAACCCTTATTTTCTGAAATATATAAAATTTATGCACTACCTTGTTGTGAATAACGATGTAGACCTGGTGAACAAATACAATTGTAGAATTATGTTGTATGTACTGTACATATGGAAAAAAAGACTGTATTTTGTTCAGTTTCTTAATAAAATAAAGTCCTAAAAAAGCATTTTTTTAAATTCTGGAGCTTGTGGGAGTGATTATAGTGAAAGTTGAGAACGGGGGAATTCATCGACGTAATAATATTATGACTTTGAGGCCTTTAATTATATCATGCCTGTTTGCTTCAATGTTGGCTATAGAGCTTGGGTTTTTTCACTGCACCCCATTTATTGTTGATGTCTGCTAATAATTGCTGCCCATTCAGTCCGTTTGTAATAAGCAGAACACACATCAGGGTTTTCTGAGTTAGCATGCCCTGGCCTTACAACAGTTGACCTCATTTTTTTAGTCTCTAACTGGAGAATATATGGATTCTTCCTCCATGCTTCCAAGGCCAGAAAATAGGTAGCCAAGGTATTGTAAAATAACCCTGTCTCACGGTACGAGTTCATTCCAAGAGCTCTCCCGAGTTTAAAAAAAAATCAAACTCATGGTAAGCACGGAGAATGAACGTAGCGGGTACGTCGAAGCTCGGGGGCGTCTCTTAGCAGCTCGTACTGCTAACGGCAGGTACTCGGAAAGACTCGCTAATGGCAGGTAAGCACGGGAAGACTCGTGAAGAATTTTCAACATGTTGAAAAATGTCCACGAGAGCCCCGAGTACTGACGAGCGGCCATTACCGTAAATCTCCGAGTTTGAATCAGGGCAAACTCGGGAGAACTCTTGGAATGAACTCGTACCGTGGGGCAGGGAAATTGCTTGTGTAGGAAGGAACTGCAGATGTTGGTTTATACTGAAGATGGACACAAAATGTCTATAGGCACAAAGCATTATTAAATTGCTTGGTTCGAATGGTGTACATTAAAGCAAAGCGTTTTGTAAAATGCTCATTATGGAATAATTTGATCTGCCCAATTCTTTCAACACAGTGACATAACATTTCTGGTGTTTTCCATATTTTATAAATAACACTTTCTAAGGTGGTTGGAAGGAAATGAACATTACAATGAGTAAGCAGTATTTCTCATTTTTCAGCTCGAGTGGATTTTTAAAGATTTGAGACCAAGCATACATCCTAGTTAAATTGGCTTTGTACTTAAGCATTCATCAAGAACAAGCATTGGTTTTGGGGGGAAGTTAGGGACTTTATGTTAGAGACCCAGCAAGGTCTGCTTTGTAACACAATCCCGTGACACGCAGTCAAATAAGTAGCTCTTCAAAATTGCGATGATCGAGAAAATTCCATGGCTCATCATTTGTGTAACCATTTTTGTTATGCAGAGAATATCCTTTTCAAGAAAGTGCTTAGTTTTTGGATCATGTTGAAATGAATGGTAATGAATCAAATTAATGGTCACCACAGTTAGTATTCCTGATGATACTGTCCTAGTTTCAGTTAATTTATGTGTCTTTTTGCTGTTTTTGCCTTGTCAGTGCACCACGTTTTGTAACTCACCACATAAAACACTTGAGTTGCACTCTTGATTAGTACAGGTGTCAGACGTTATGGGAAGAAGGCAGGAGAATGGTGTTAGGAATGAGAGATAGATCAGCCATGATTGACTGGTAGTGTAGACATGATGGGCCGATTGGCCTAATTCCACTCCTATCCCTTATAATAACAATAATACATTTTATTTAATGGCGCCTTTCAAGACACTCAAGATACATCACATAATATCAGTAATAAACATACAATAAGCAACAAAGCGCCGGTAATGATAAAATCAACAATAAAACATACGATAAGCAACAAAGCATAGCACAATGAGTTAAGATTGATATAAAATAAGATGCAGTTGCAGTTAAAATGAGTAAGCTGGTTTAAAAAGATGGGTTTTAAGAGCGGTTTTGAATTCTGTCATGGAGTCCAGTATGCGGATGTGAGCGGGTAGTGAAGTGCAAAGTTTAGGTGCAGCGTGGGAGAAAGCCCTGGCACCCATTGTGTTGAGGTTGATGGGTGGTAGTGCCAGTCGACCTGCTGAAGAAGACCACAGGGAGCAGCAGGGGGTGTCAGTCTGAAGGAGGTCTGTGAGATAAACTGGGGAAAGGTTATGAAGCGCTTTAAATGTTAATAATACAATTTTAATGTTAATCCTTTGTGACACAGGGAGCCAGTGTAATTGAATCAGCAGGGGTGTGACATGATCTGTGGACTTTGAGCGTGTGATAATCCGTGCTGCAGAGTTCTGGATGGGTTGAAGTCGACGAATAAGTTTGATGGGGATGCCTGCCATCCCCATCAAACTTATTCATCGACTTCAACTCATTGCAGTAGCCAATGCATGATGTGGCCAAAGCATTGACTAGAACATCCGTGGAGTGTTGTGTTAAAGCAGGGCGTAGTCTGGAGATGTTTCGTAGATGGAAAAAGGCAATCCGGGAAACATTGTTTATATGACTGGAAAAAGAACAGATACTGTCCAAGATAACACCAAGGCTCTATGACCTTATGACTCTTCAGCCTCCTCTGTTCCAAGGAATAAAGACCTAGCCTAATCAACCTCTATCTTTTGTGTCATCCCTCTAGCCCTGATAATCTCCTCATAAATCTTCGCTGCAGTTTCCAGCTGAATGGCATTCTTCCTATAGCAGAATGGCCAAAACTGAACACAGAGCTCCAAGTGTGGCCTCGCCAACATTTGTGAAACTGTAACCTGACATCCCAATTTCTATTTTCAAACCCTGACTGATGAAGGCCAATGTACTAAAAGCATCTTCATCACCCTATCTTCCCTTCCGCCCTCCTATGCCACCACTTTCAGGGAACTATGTACCTACACTCCTAGATCTCTCAGCTCTGCAACATTACTCTCAGGGCCCGCCCATTCACTGTGAAGGTCCTGCCCTGATTTGACTTCCCAAAATGCAACACCTTGCACTTACCATTTGCCATCACTCAGTCCACTGGCCCACTTGATCAAGATCCTGCTGTAGAATTTCATCACCATCTTGGTTATCTGTGATACCACTCACTTTTGTGTCATCTGCAAACTTACTAATGATGTGCTGTACATTCTCAGCAGTAGCATTCATATAAACGGCAAACAGCAATGGGCCCAGCAGCAAACCACTTGTCACTGTCCTCTAGTCCGAAAAACACCCACCACCCCCCCTCTGCTTCCTTCAATGTGTACCTAGTTCTATGTCCAGTTAGCTAGTTCTCCTTGGATCTCATGCAATCTAACCTTCAGAACAGCTGACAATGCAGAGCCTTATCAAAGATCTTGAAGTCCATGCAAACACCATCTACAGCCTTGCCCTTCATTGTCCATGCTTTTGGTTGCCTTTTCCAAAAGAATGAAATATTCTTACATCAAGTCAACTTTATTTGTCACATACACATACAGGATGTACAGTGAAATGAAGGTGGCAATGCCTGCGGGATTGTGCAAAACAACAGAACAGAACAGAACCATGATTTACAATTAAAAAGAAAGAAGACACAACAGTATTTACGCCCCGGTGAGATCAGAGTTTACATTGTCAAGAAAATGCCCAAAACTGCGAATGCAGACAATTCAAAAAGAAAATTCTTGGTGGCACAAGTGAGATTTTAGTTGTTTTTTTAAAGATCACCAAAGGTTACCTACCTATCGGTATCGTCCTCCTTTCTCAGTTTAGTTTATTGTCGCGTGTACCGAAGTACAGTGAAAAGCTTTTGTTGCGTGCTAACCAGTCAGCAGAAAGACAATACATGATTACAATCGATCCATTTACAATGTATAGATACACGATAAGGGAATAGCGTTTAGTGCAAGGTGAAGCCGGAAAACAATAACTCAAGAACAATCCAAGATAGCACCAGCATCTTTGACTTCCTCTTTCAGTCTTGCTTACCTCGATGGTATTGTTGTCCCTAAAGTACACAAGTTGCAGCAGGAGATGCAGAAATATCGCCCATAGTAGATTAAGAATGATGGGGGAAAGGATTTTAGTTAATTGTGTTTACCATTGAAGTTTGCTGTGCTTAAATTTCCCAGATAGAAAAAGTCTTGAGATAACTCTATTAAAAAATAAATTGAGGATTTAAAAAATAATCAGATGTGATAAATGGACATAATTAAAGATTTTTTTTTTACCACATTTCTGCAAAAATCTTTAATTAAAAAAATCCTCAATATTAACTTCAAACCAGCAACCTCCCCAGCCACAAATAAACTTTGTTCCCATTGACATTTCGATGAACCATCTGCACTATCTACGATACTACTCACTTTAGTGTCATCTGCAAACTTAACTAATCATGCCTTGTTCAATCTTCTCATTCATATTGTTGATATAAACTACTCCAGCGATAGGGCCAGCACCAGTCCTTGAGGCACATCAGTCATCACAGGCCTCCGGTCAGATAAACACCCACCATCACCCTCTTCAATGAGGATGTTGTGTACTTTAGGGACGACAATAAGTTGAAGCATCAGTCAAGGAGTGAATAATTCAAATACTGCGGTGCTGATTTTGGAGTCTTCACGTTAACCTGGACCCCTGCTGCCCTTTTCTGCGTCGTGCTCTTGGTGTGTGGCCTAGATACCTCCATCGTTCAAAGAAACTCCTCATGATGAGAACTCTGAAGGTAAGACCTGCAGACTGTGCTGATAAATGCAGTAGATAACTGGTGAACTGCTGCAGTTGAATGAATGAATGAATGCGTTATTGTCACCTGTGACAAGTCACAGTGAAATTCTTTCAAGTTCAAGTGAGTTTATTGTCATGTGTCCCTGTATAGGACAATGAAATTCTTGCTTTGCTTAAGCACACAGAACATAGTAGGCATTTACTACAAAACAGATAAATGTGTCCATTTACCATGATATAAATATATACACACATGAATAAATAAAGTGCAAATAGCAGAAAGTGATTATTAATAATCAGAGTTTTGTCCGAGCCAGGTTTAATAGCCTGATGGCTGTGGGGAAGTAGCTATTCCTGAACCTGGTTGTTGCAGTCTTCAGGCTCCTGTACCTTCTACCTGAAGGTAGCAGGGAGATGAGTGTGTGGCCAGGATGGTGTGGGTCTTTGATGATACTGCCAGCCTTTTTGAGGCAGCGACTGCGATAAATCTCCTTGCTTGCATACCCAATGTGTGCAAATAGTCGCCATGTAAAGGTGTTGAAAAGTTAAAAGTGTCCCCCCCCCACCCCCATTCACGGCGCCCCCCCCCCCCTACGTCAGCTCCTCTCTTGTTCTTCAACCCCCCCCCCCCCCTCACTGCTTAACTCTATTTAATGTGTAGCATTGAAACCAGGCAGTGCTTATCTTCCAGTGCTCATCTTTCCATGTCACTTCCTTACCCTTGATCCCCTTCCCACTCATGTTCATCTAATTTTTCCTTGAATGCAGTCATTAAGGAGGTTGAGAAGGAGGGAACTATTTTGCAGATGAATAGGCCAAACAGCCTACATTAGATACCCCATGGTAGCAATAATTTGTATTAACTTATTCAGAAAAAAAGATATGCTTGAAAGGTAAAATCTTAGCTCGGAAATATGGAATATGGAAAGATGTAGGCCTTTCGGCCCACCGAGTCCACACCAACCAGCCATTACCCCATTACACTACACACTAGGGACAATTTACGATTTATACTAAGGCCAATTAACCTACAAACCTTTACGTCTTTGGAGTGTCGAGGGAAACCAGAGCACCCGGAGAAAACCCACGCAGTCACAGGAAGAAAGCACAAACTTCATACACAGCACCCTAGGTCAGGATAGAACCTGCGACTCTGGCGCTGTAAGGCAGCAGCTCTACCGCTGCCCCACTACACAACTGTTGTACAAAAGATGATATTTCCTTTCACTTACATTTTGGGAGTTAGGGGTGAGCACTGGACATTGCAGAGTGAACTCGCCATCAAGATTCTCTACCCGAAACGTCACCCATTCCTTCTCTCCAGAGTTTCTCCAGCATTTTGTGTCTCTCTTCACTATCAATGGATCAGGGTGGTGCCGCATCTACTTGTAAATGGTGGCTCCTGGTTTAACAATGAGGAGCAGCAGTTGCAAGAATTTCCTCTCAATGATGGTAGGAACCCAGCATAAAAAAATATGCTTTCAAAGAAAAGGCCTGAAGCATTTCTGACTATATTTAGTCGGAAGTGCCAAATAGATGAACCACCTTGACCTCGTCCTGAGTGCCATGTCTCCAGTCTCTTTCATCCACATTGCGTGATATCAAGAAATAGCTGAAAGCGCGGGATGGTACAAAGTTTGTGGGATCAGGCAGCATCTTAGCTGCAATCCTGAAGTCCAATGCTTTAGCTGCTTCACATCCAATGTTATTCCTGGGCGATTAGCGTTGATGTGTAGCGCAACTGAACCAGCCCCATTAATACCCTGGTTAGACATCGTGTGGTAGTGGCTTTCTTCCTGAGAGTCTAAGCTGTTTCTACCATTTACAAACCACAGTTAATACTGTGATGAATGGTCTACTTGCATGGATGAGTTCAGTACCAACTATTTGGGGGAATTTCCTGGATAAGAGCAAATCATTTTGATTGCATCCTTTAGGGTGGTTGCACGTAAGGTCGTCAGGTCAAAGGGAGTGACGCACGGAGTACAAGGCAGCTTCCGGCATACACTAGTAACACACTCAACACATACGTTCTTACCTGTTAAACAACTCCATAATGGCCAATTTTTGCACTGTAAAAAAATTGTGGAAATAGGGGTAACTGTGAGTGAAAACTGCCAAAATCACTGCTGCTCACCGACTTACGAAAGAGCAGCGTGCCAGCGGTTTGAGGTCAAGTCCCGGCCCACGACAGCCCGCAGCTGGAGGGTGACTGAGCGCTCTGAACCAAATGCACCAGTATCTTTGCTCTGAACCCGAGCACCAAGATGTAAGCAGCGGAAGGAGCGCATCCCTCGGGACAGCCCCCATTCTCCACCCGGACGCAGCTGCAACTCTGGAGAGAAGGAATGGTTGGCATTTTGGGTCAATACCCTACTTCAGAATACATACTACAGACTAGTCTGAAGAAGTCACCCATTTCTTCTCTCCAGGGATGCTGCCTGCCCTGCTGAGTTACTCTAGCATTTAGTGTCTATCTGCCACCTTACAATGTCAGATACCAGGGTTCGATCCTGACTACAGGTGCTGTCTGTACGGAGTTTGCATGTTCTTCCTATGACCAGGTGGGTTTTCTCCGGTTTCCTCCCACACTCCAAAGCCCTACAGGTTTGTAGGTTAATTGGCTTTGGTAAAATTGTAAATTGTCCCTAGTGTGTGGGATAGTGCTAGTGTACGGGGATCGCTGGTTGGCTGGTCGGGCAACAATCTAGAGGGAATGGATATATGTGACATTTTGGGTTAGGAACCTTTTGTGTTACTCCAGCACTTAATTCTTGTTGAGGATTCCTGCATAAGCAGTTCCTTGTATTACTATTATGCTGAGGAATGTGGTTTTGGATAACTAATGAAATAGCTCAGATTTTCACCAGAGAAACTGTATTGTGATAAGTGTAACACTTGTTTTATTAAATGTTTTACTTGTGTTTACACAACTATTACTAATAACATGTAAAGTAGTCCCTTTTGAACATACCACACCGTTCCATTGAAAACAAATTTGTGAGATTGGTGATTTTTGTTTTGAGGGTTTAAAAGTCGGTCGTTTAACATCGGCTGAGAGTTTATTCCCGGCGATTCGATCTGATACACACTCCTCGTCTCGTTGCAGCCACTGTCCCGTTTCCTCCCTTGAAGACCATGCAACGTGGTGGGATTGGGATTCTGTTGACGTCTTCTATCCTCCAGTGTACTTCTTCTGCAGTTGTATAGGGCTCTGGTGAGACCACATCTGGAGTATTGTGTACAGTTTTGGTCTCCTAATTTGAGGAAGGACATCCTTGTGATTGACGCAGTGCAGCGTAGGTTCACGAGATTGATCCCTGGGATGGCGGGACTGTCATATGAGGAAAGATTGAAAAGACTAGGCTTGTATTCACTGGAGTTTAGATGGATCAGGGGGGATCTTATAGAAACATATAAAATTATAAAAGGACTGGACAAGCTAGATGCAGGAAAAATGTTCCCAATGTTGGGCGAGTCCAGAACCAGGGGCCACAGTCTTCGAATAAAGGGGTGGTCATTTAAGACTGAGGTGAGAAAAAATGTTTTCACCCAGAGAGTTGTGAATTTATGGAATTCCCTGCCACCGAGGGCAGTGGAGGCCAAGTCACTGGATGGATTTAAGAGAGAGTTAGATAGAGCTCTAGGGGCTAGTGGAGTCAAGGGATACGGGGAGAAGGCAGGCACGGGTTATTGATAGGGGACGATCAGCCATGATCAAGATGAATGGCGGTGCTGGCTCGTAGGACCGAATGGCCTCCTCTTGCACCTATTTTCTATGTTTCTATGTACTCACTTCATGCTCAGCTGGATGAGTAGTAAATTACGCAGCAAACCAGCGCAGAGCAGCCATTGAACCTGAAGCCCGCATTATTTGTGAACCTTCCAGGGCGCCTGCCAACTTCCCCATTAGAGAAAAGCGCACACGCAGACTCATCAGACCAAACAATGGTAATTTACTTCCTCACTTAAAATATGACAATAATACCGTATTTGCCAGGAAAGTAATAATTTGTTCTTTTACCCACTCTAGTAAGCTGTCAGACAGTAATTGAATTTCATTATCACTGATTTTTTCTGGCGGTATTTTAAATTCCGCCAGACACCAGCTGGGCCAAGTGTTCTGTGGATTCAAAAAGAACCATTTCATGCAATGGTTTGAAAATTATCCGGTTTTACTTCCATTAGGCCTCAGGCCTTTTGCACACAAAGGGTGGTGGGTGTATGGAATTAGCTGCAGGAGGAGGTAGTTGAGGCTGGGGCTATGGCAACGTTTAAAATTTTTTTAGACAAGTACATGGATAGGACAGGTTTAGAGGGATATGGGCCAAATGCAGGCGGGTGGGTCTATAGATAAGATATGTTGGCCGATGTGGGCACGTTGGGCAAAACGGCCTGTATACACGCTGTATGACTAAGCATGCGAGCAGAATTAGGCCATTTGGCCCATCTAGTCTGCTTCTGCCATTCGATCATGGTCCATGGATGATCTATGTTTCCCTCTCAATCCTATTAGAGTCCAGAAGGGCCTATCTCCATGCTGTAAGACTATGAGTTGGCATTTGGCAGTCCCAATTATGCAATTATAGTGCAGAACCTTCCTGCTTCAGGAATTACCTTTAAAATCCAAAAGGTTCTAGTTCTTTGACTGACTGCAATCCCCTTTGCAGTGAACGCCATGACAATAGACAATAGGTGCAGGAGTAGGCCATTCGGCCCTTCGAGCCTGCACCACAAGACACAAGCAGGTCCACCAAGCTCGGTGATGGTGCTGAGAGAGGAATACTCAATGCCTGCTCTCTCTGGAGATAGTGCCTTGGGTTCATTGACAACTGTGGCAGGCAGTTGAAAATCTGTTTCTCTCTGACATCGCTGAGGTCAGTCAGGAGAGCCCTGCCCACTCCAACTGCTGTGTGTGTATGTGTGTGCCTGAAGCCAGGCCTCTGGCACTGTAGGGTAGCAACCCTGCCACTTTGTCACTGAGCTGCCCAAAGCAGAGGTTCGTGGTTACCAAAAGATGGAGAACGTGATGTTCATATGGCTGGGTTGTTGTTAGCTACCCAAGAAGAACAAAGTGCCAATGCGAAATCTCCAACTATGCTTTGATGGTCATCCCTGACTGACTGCTGTATTGAAATGTGTTGAAATGTTATTTATCCAACATTAGGCATCTTTCCAATTTTTTCCCAATTTGGTAAATTCCATTCCATACCAAGTTGCATGTGCCAACTGTCTTGCTTGAACACAACAGCCCAATGCAATGGCTGCCAAGGCCTCGAAGAATTGCCCTGATTATTTACATTAGCAAGGAACGTCCCAGTTGCAAACATCACTTACAGTGGATGGCAGCAAAGTTGTCATCTATCTCTCCATCTCATTGACGTGCAGGTGGTTTGCCTGAAATAAGCAACCACTGAAAGTGCACTTTGAAGTGTTAAAGCCATATTCTCTCTGTTAATGAAACCCCATCCGTCTTTTCATCTGCTTGGATGCGTGTTATATATGAAGGGATGCAAAGGGACAGAAAGTGGTCCAGTGCTCCACAGGAACTCGGTCCAAATCTGTCTCATTTTCAACGTGCAGAAGTAAAATAAGGGATGAGACTGTGAGGTCTTTTTTGCCACCTCCTCTGTGGCTATGATGGCCAACCATTCTCATTGACGTGGGTGATGGCTCTGAGCACCCCCATCGGTAACGCTAACCGTGGCTTCATCGTGTGCCTTGCCTCCTGCAGTTGCCTCACCCGCACTCCCCAGCTATTGATCACCAGAGATAGACACAAAATGCTGGAGTAACTCAGAGGGACAGGCAGCATCTCTGGAGAGCAGGAATGCAAGGGTTCTTCACAAAAGGTCTTGACCCGAAACGTCACCCGTTCCTTCTCTCTGGAGATGATGTCTGACTCGCTGACTTACTCCAGCATTTTGTGTCTCCTATCTTTGGTGTAAACCAGCATCTACAGTTCCTTCCAACACATTGGTCTCCAGCTCTGTCTGTCTGGCCTGTCCTGGCCTCACCTTCCTAAATTCATCAAAGGGAGACTAAATAATCCTTCGCACTCACTGCTGAACTTTTTGCAATTATTTGTTCACATATTGCGTACCTTATTCTTGTCGATTTACCTCAAGCATTGCTTCTGGCCCTAAACCCAGATGAGAGATAGTTTCTAATTACTGGTGACTCCATTCTCAGTGCATCACAATTGCACGGCATTGGAATGGGATCTTCAGCCCATTATCTTCCTGCCAACCTTATCACCCATCTATATTAATCCCATTTGCCCACATCAGGACTATATACTTCCACGTCGTGCCTGTTTAAGTATCTGTTTAAATGTCTCTTACAACATATTAACTTCACCTGATCCCACCACCTCCCCTGGCAGCGGGTTCCAGAGACCAACCGCTCTGTGTGTATAAAAAATAACGCTCCTTAGTGTAGATTAACCCCTATTAATCCTTGCCATTTATAATCTCCACTACACATATATGCATGCTACCCTTTACATGGTATTACGGTACTACACAGATTTATACTAGCAAGAGCTGGAAGTGAATGGCTGGCAGTTTAAATGTTCCTGATTGCTTATGGAATAAAGACTGATCTTTCACTATGTGTGTTGTTGTGGATCATTCACAAACACTTAGTTTTCACCTTAAAACTATACGTTCTAGTTAGGATACTTTTAGACTTTATACTTTATGGACTTTAGAGATACAGCGTGGGAACAGGTGCTTCATCCCACCAAGTCCACGCCACCCAAAGATTCCCGCACACTAACACTGGGAACAATTTACAATTTTACCCAAGCCAATTTACCTACAGATCTGTACGTCTTTGGTGTGTGGGAGGAAACCCGGGGAATACCCACGCAGTCTTGGGGAAAACGTGCAAACTCCGCACGGACACCCATGGCCAGGGTCCAACCCGGGTCTCTGGCGCTGTAAGGCAGTAGTTCTACTGCTGCGTCACCTTGCCAACCTGTCTTGGAGAAAAGGTTATCCAGCGACATTTCCTCATCATGGCATCTAGACCTTGGCTGGCATCTCCGTGACAGAAAGACATCCCTCTCCAAACAATGCCGCATTGGCATTAAAGGTGATTGTTGACTGTTTGTGCTTCCTTCATGGTAGTTCACAGAAAATGCTGCTGGAGGAAGAATTTCATTGCTTTGTTTCGGGACATTTGACAATAAAACACTCTTGACTCTTTTGGAAATGTGCCCCCAAGAGTAGTTTATTCAATTCTTTAATGCTTTGTTTTCAGGAAAGATATCTGTGGAAATGTAATAGAATTGCCCTACAAACACTTAAGAGTTGCGTTGATGAGCAGTTGTATCCTCTAGAACCAGGGGCTAAAGTCTCGGCGTAAGGGCTTGGCCATTTTGGTCTCAAAGATCTCTTCACTCAGGTTTGAGAGCCTTGGGAATTATCAGCCACCGAGCCTGATGATCTCTCAGTTGTGGATGATATTCAGCTCTGGGGTGGATTGTTACTTGGATGGCATGGTAAAGGGGACGGGTGGATGAGTCATAGGGGCGTACAGCATGGAAACAGGCCCTTCGGCCCAACTTGCTGATGCTGACCAAGGTGCCCCATCTACATCGAGGCAGAGGATTGCCCAGAATATCATTAACTGCAGGAACAGGAGCGTGAATGGCATCTCTTACCATTTCTCAGTGCCGCCTTCTATGAACCTTATTACATAACTTCATAGGTTCGAGCAGAATTAGGCCATTCGGCCCATGAAGTCTACTCCGCCATTCAATCATGGCTGATCTATCTCAACCCCATTCTCCTCCCTTTGCCCCATATCCACTGACGCCCGTACTAATCAAAGATTAATCATAACATTTCCAAATATAATCTGGAGAGAATATGGCTTTAAGGAGGTGGATTGTAAAGTCTACAGTTTGATTTCAGTCCTTGCTGGCAGTATATATGGATACATATTTGAAGCAATTGTACAGATGTGCAGAGAGCTGTAGATAACAAGATGATTATGCTTCTGCCGCTTTATAAATGGGTATCTTCTTCCTCTACACCGTCCTTGATGTGGGTGGCCATAGGCACGATCCAACCATCGTTGTTTTCCAAGTAGGTTGCTTTCGAATTGTTCTTCTCCTCCATCTCGGACTCCCTCTCAGTAATGTCCATGGCCGGGTTGTCGTGGCAACCGTTGTCCACTGTGCGTAGCTCTTCCGTCAGGTACTGCAAAATGGAGGGAGGGGAGGGGGGGGGGGGGGGGGAAGGGCAGAAAATAATGAAAGGCCTGGAGAGAGAGGATGTTTCCACTCGTGGGGGAGTCTCGGACCAGAGGCCCACGGCCTCAGAATAAAAAAGACATACCGGTAGAATGGAGAGGAGGGGGAATTCCTTTGGCCAGAGGGTGGTGAATCTGTGGAATTCATCGCCACAGACGGCCGTGGAGGCCAAGTCAGTGGGAATTTTTAACACGGAGATTGATAGCATCTTGTTTAGTGCAGGCGTCGAAGGTTCCAGGGTGAGGGCAGGAGAATAGCTACTATCACAAGGTTTAGACAGGTACACCCATAGGGCATGTTGGTCGGTGTGGGCAGGTTGAGCCAGAGGGCCTGATCTCCACGCTGTATGACTCTTAATAGGCTTGAGAGAGAAGAATAGGTCAGCCATGATCGAATGGCGGAAGCAGACATGATGGGCCGAATGGCCTAATTCTACTCCCATGCTTTATGGTCAGAGAGTCATACCTCGTGGAAACAGGCCCTTCAACCCAACTTGCCCATGCTGACCAACATGTCCCAGCAATACTAGTCCCACCTGCCTGCATTTGGACCATATCCCTCCACACCTGTCTAAATGTTTCTTAAATGTTGGCATAGTCCCTGCCCCAACTACCTCCACTGGCAGCTCGTTCCATACACCCACCACCCTTTGCATGAAAAAGTTAACCCTCAGATTCCTATTAAATCTTTCCCCCCTCACCTTAAACCTATGTCCTCTGGTCCTCGATTGCCCTACTAGGCAAGAGACTCTGTGCGTCCACCCGATCTATTTCACAATTTTATACACCTCCACAAGATTAATACACCTCATATAAGATCATGTTGCGTACAGTTTTGGTCTCCTAATCTGAGAAAAGACATTCTTGCCATAGAGGGAGTACAGAGAAGGTTCACCAGACTGATTCCTGGGATGGCAGGACTTTCATATGAAGAAAGACTGGATAGACTCGGCTTGTACACGCTAGAATTTAGAAGATTGAGGGGGGATCTTGTAGAAACTTACAAAATTCTTAACGGGTTGGACAGGCTAGATGCAGGAAGATTATTCCCGATGTTGGGGAAGTCCAGAACAAGGGGTCACAGTTTAAGGATAAGCGAGAGGTCTTTTAGGACCGAGATGAGAAGATCATTTTTTACACAGAGAGTGGTGAATCTGTGGAATTCTCTGCCACAGAAGGTAGTTGAGGCCAGTTCATTGGCTATATTTAAGAGGGAGTTAGATGTGGCCCTTGTGGCTAAAGGGATCAGGGGGTATGGAGAGAAGGCAGGGATGGGATACTGAGTTGGATGATCAGCTATGATCATATCGAATGGCGGTGCAGGCTCGAAGGGCCGAATGGCCTACTCCTGCACCTATTTTCTATGTTTCTATGTTTCTATGTCTTATGGAAACACACTGAGTGCTTCTTTGCCCATCTCTTCTTTTGATCTTCCCAGTCTAGGTGGGGTTGATGCAGGGTAGTCTAACAGCAGGATAGATGGGTCGGATCTGATAGACTCTTTAACTATTATTTCCGACCATGAAACACCAATTAGAAGGCAGGTTATTAAAAATTCTCAGCATCTTGTTAACTGTCGCTAGGAACTTGCTATGCAAAAATTGGAACAAGTTCACTCTTTGCACAGCAAGTGTGATTATACTTAAACTGACTACCAGGCATTTAAAGAAATCCAAGCTTCTCTGGTTAATAATTATTGGGCCTTGAACAAGCCCAGAACTCATGTTAAATGTGGACAGCCCCACCTGCTGGCCAGACCCTGCAGCTACAGATTGATAGGAAAGGCATCAACACCTGTACAGATAGAAACATAGAAAATAGGTGCAGGAGTAGGCCATTCGGCCCTTTGAGCCTGCACCACCATTCAATATGATCATGGCTGATCAGCCAAATCAATATCCCATCGATACTTGGGGCATCCCCTTTCTCTCCCGCCCTCCCCCAGCCTAGTCGTCGTACTAGTTTTACTGTTGTCCTGTTGAGTTCCATTGTCTGTACTAACTCATGATCACCTACCCCACAACCAACAACGGACCATTGTGAGCTCCAATCATTTCCTCGATTATCGTTACTTTCTGCAAGTTTTCCATTAATTTGTCCGTAAGTACCGTCTATATCTCTCGTTCCCCTTTGCCCTGAGTCTCCGTCTGAAGAAGAGTCTCGACCCGAAATGTCACCTATTCCTTTTCTCTGGAGATGCTGCCTGACCCGCTAAGTTACTACAGCTTTCTGTACTTTTTCAGTGCAAAGACTCAGTGATACAAGCTGGCTTCGGTTGAAAAAAATCTACGTTTTCACAAATATCCGATGCCCCTAAGTGGAAAACATCCCGTCTATAACTTCCTCATAGCTTCCTGCAGTTTAGACTTTAGAGAAACAGCGTGGGAACAGGCCCTTCGGCCCACTGGGTCCGTGCCGACCAGTGTTCTGGGGTACAAAAATAAATTGTCCTGAAACAACTCCCAACCTTCTAACTACTACTTTAGGGCAGCACAGTGGCGCAGCAACAGAGTTGCCGCTTTACAGCGCCAGGGACCCGGTTCAATCCTGACTACGGGTCCAGTCTGTACAAAGTTCGTGCGTCCTCCCTGTGACCTCATGGATTCTCTCCGGGTGTTCCGGCTTCTTCCCACATTCCAAAGATGGACAGGTTTGTAGGTTAATTGGCTTTGCTAAAAATTGGTGGTGAATCTGTGGATTTCTCTGTCACAGAAGGTAGTTGAGGCCAGTTCATTGGCTATATTTAAGAGGGAATTAGATGTGGCCCTTGTGGCTAGAGGGATCAGGGGGTATGGAGAGAAGGCAGGTACAGGATACTGAGTTGGATGATCAGCCATGATCACATTGAATGGCGGTGCAGGCTCGAAGGGCTGAATGGCCTACTCATCACCTATTTTCTATGTCTATGTCCCTAGAGTGTAGGATAGTGTTGGAGTAATGGGGATCGCTGGTCGACGCGGGCTCAGTGGGCAGAAAGGCACTGTATCTCCAAACTAGTCACCACATAAGTCCTCAGACTAATGCCCCTTTTAACAACTCCCCACTATTCATTGAGCTTGTGTTGCCAGCAAGATTTTTACTCTTGTGCCCTGATACATTTTCCTGGTTCTGCCTCTGCCAAATGACTTGTTGAACGGTATCAAGGCTTTTGGCATCATTCTCTATCTCCTCGTGACACCAAAGCTTTGATGCTGTCTCTAAACCTTTGATGAAGGCTTATGATAAACCAAGAGCAGAATCTCCACACTAGAGTCATGGAGAAATACAGCATGGAAACAGGACCAACATGCCCACAAGGGCCAACATGTCCCATCTACACTAGTCCCACCTGACTGCATTTGGCCCAATCTATCCTATCCATGTACCTGTCTAATTTTTAAACGTTGGGATAGTCCCAACAGCCTCAACTACCTCCTCTGGCAGCTTGTTCCATACACACACCTCCCTTTGTGGGTACAAAAGATACCCCTCAGATTCTTATTAAATCTTTTCCCATTCACCTTAAACCTATGTCCTCTGGTCCTCGATTCACCTACTCTGGGCAAGGGACTGTGCATCTACCCGATCTATTCCTCTCATGATTTTATACACCTCTGTAAGACCGCCCCTCATCCCTCCTGTGCTCCAAGGAATAGAGTCCCAGCCTACTCAGACACCCAATATAGCTCGGACCCCCCAAGTCCTGGCAACATCCTCGTAAACCTCCTCTGTAACCTTTCCAGCTTGACAACATCTGTGAGATTTGATGCTACTGTGATACTAAATTAACTGCAATTCTATGCTGGTCCAGGCCATATCCACCACAAAATGCTGGAGTAACTCAGCCGGACAAGCAGCATCTCTGCATAGAAGGAATGGTTGACGTTTCGGGTCAAGACTCTTCTTCAGACATAATCTTCAGTCTGAAGAATGGTTTTGAACCGAAAAGTCACCTATTCCTTTTCTCCAGAGATGATGCCTCCAGAGTTGACTCCAGAGTTACTCCAGCATATCTTTGGTTTAAACTGGCATCTGCAGTTCCTTCTCACAGCTTATCCGCCACATTCTACCCTGCGCATACTCACCGGATCCTTGTGTTTGGACTTGCGTTGGGAACACCGGTACACGATGGCAGACAGGAACACGAGCAGCAGCAGTGAGCCCGTGACCACCATCGCAATCAGCTTCTTCAGCTCCGTTGCACTCTGCCGCTGTTTATTTTTTCCATTCCCCGGATTGAGCTCCTGAATGCCGAGGTAAAGCGGAGGGAACAATCCGTCAATAGCGATCACTACTCAGTCTGAATCCGATGGGAAAACAAAAACAGACCCATGTGGAGATTGGGAAATCCAGGCTCTTACAGTTGTGTGGCACGGTGGCGCCACGGTAGAATTGCTGCCTCACAGTACCAGAGAACTGGGTTCGATCCCGACCTCGGGTGCTCGTCTATAAGGCGTTTGTATGTTCTCCCCGTGAGTTTTCTCTGGGAGCTCCAGTTTCCTCCCAAATACCAAAGAAGTACAAGTTTGTAGGTTAATTGACTTGATTAAATTGTCCCTAGTGTGTGTAGATAGTGTTAATGTGCAGGGATCGCTAGTTAGCGCAGACTCGGTGGGCCGAAGGGCTTGTTTCTGCGCTGTATCTCTAAGCTAAATCAAGCAGCAATGCCATTGGGTTCTAATTTAGTTTGACACAGCGAGTTAATCCTTTTGGTCATAATTGCAAATAGGCAATGTTGTAAATGTTTAGCCTGCATCTTGTGAGGATGTTTGTGAGGAGGTTTAGCCTGCATCTTGAGGTATGTTAGCATTCATAGCAAAAGGATTTGAGTATAGGAGCAGGGAGGTCCTACTGCAGTTGTACAGGGTCTTGGTGAGACCACACCTGGAGTATTGCGTACAGTTTTGGTCTCCAAATCTGAGGAAGGACATTATTACCATAGAGGGAGTGCAGAGAAGGTTCACCAGACTGATTCCTGGGATGTCAGGACTTTCATATGAAGAAAGACTGGATAGACTCGGCTTGTACTCGCTAGAATTTAGGAGATTGAGGGGGGATCTTATAGAAACTTACAAAATTCTTAAGGGGTTGGACAGGCTAGATGCAGGAAGATTGTTCCCGATGTTGGGGAAGTCCAGGACAAGGGGTCACAGCTTAAGGATAGAGGGGAAATCCTTTAGGACCGAGATGAGAAAAACCTTTTTCACACAGAGAGTGGTGAATCTCTGGAACACTCTGCCACAGAAGGTAGTTGAAGCCAGTTCATTGGCTATATTTAAGAGGGAGTTAGATGTGGCCCTTGTGGCTAAAGGTATCAGGGGGTATGGAGAGAAGGCAGGTACGGGATACTGAGTTGGATGATCAGCCATGATCATATTGAATGGCGGAGCAGGCTCGAAGGGCCGAATGGCCTACTCCTGCACCTATTTTCTATGTTTCTATGTTTCTATGTCTATGAACAAAGCAGATGCGAAATTCTGCAGTCAATAGAGGGTAAACCAGGAAATTCTGTGCAGGCCAGGCAGCATTGAAGGATTCAGGGCATGAGGAAAAACGGCTTCACAGCTAAAATGTACTGTTGTGATCTGCTGACAATGCAGCAGTCAGCATGTTCAGTTTAGTTTAATTTAGAGATACAGTGCGGAAACAGGCCCTTCGGCCCACTGAGTCCGCGCCGACCAGCGATCCCCGTACACTAACACTATCCCACACACTAGGGACAATTTACAATTTTACCGAAGCCAATTAACCTACAAACCCGCACGTCTTTGAAGTGTGGGAGGAAACCGGGGATTCCAGGGAAAACCCCCGCAGGTCACGGGGAGAACGTAAAAACTCCGTATGGATAGCACCCGTAGTCAGGATCGAACCCACGTCTCTGGCGCTGTGGGGCAGCAACTCTACCATTGCACCACCACACTGCACGAATAGGAAGTGCAAGAATACTGAAGCTTACCTCTTTCTTTGCTTCCCGAAACTCCTTCAGAACGTCATCAATTCGAAAATCGGAAACTGTTAAAACAAAATGAAAACTTTGAGATGACTAACTTTGAAAGTATCCGTCCACAGCATCAGGTCGCAGCTGCCACGTGTGTTGTGACCTGCACCTCTTTCTACTCTTCACTCTATTCACTTCATAAGCACACAAGTCATAGAAACAGAAGCAGAACAGAAACTCAGCCCATCAAGTTTACTCCGCCATTCAATCGTGCTGGGACCTTGGAGCTCCAACCGCGAGAGCCTGCGGACTTTGACATTGTGGAGCTTGCGGTCCCTGGTTAGCGACCGACTTCGGGAGCTCCAAGCCACAGGAGCTTTGACCGTCCCGACGCAGGAGCTTCAATCGCCCCCAACTGCAGATGGTTCGACTCCCCCGACCGCGGGAGAAAAGGAACAAAGAAGATAAGACTTTATTACCTTCCGTCAGAGTGGGGAACGTTGGAGGAACCGCTGTGGTGGATGTTTATGTCAAATTTTTATGTAGTTGTGTGTCTTGTTGCTTTTTTGGTATGTCTGTATGGCAAACCAAATTCCTTGTATGTTACGAAACATACTTGGGCAATAAATGACGATTATGCTGATTGTGATTATGACTGTGTGCCGTGTGACTCTAACACTCTGCCTGCGAGTCACGGGGCTGGTGTGTGAGGTAATTCTCTGTTTGCTTGGATGAGTGGAGTTCCAAGTGAACCAGCTGTTACGTTTGGCGGCAGGCAGCAAGTAGGTTTGCTCGGTGAACCTTGTTGGCACCAGAAACGTGGCGACTCTTGTGTACTGCCCAGGTGCAGTCTGCCACGTGGTTTTACCGGGTTGTGTGTGAAACGAAGCATTTCATTGTACCTGGGTACAAGTGAAACCCTTCTCCCTCGGTACGAGTTCATTCCAAGAGCTCTCCCGAGTTTGCCCTGATTCGAACTCGGAGATTTACGGTAATGGCCACTCGTCGGTACTCGGGGCTCTCGTGGACATTTTTCAACATGTTGAAAAAACTTCACGAGTCTTCCCGTGCTTACCTGCCATTAGTGAGTCTTCCTGAGTACCTGCCGTTAGCGTTACGAGCCGTTAAGAGACGTCCCCGAGCTCCGACGTACCCGCTACGTTCATTCTCCGTGCTTACCACCAGTTTGATTTTTTTTTAACTCGGGAGAGCTCTTGGAATGAACTCGTACCGTGGGACAGGGCCATTACTCTCTCTTGACAGGGCTTTTACAATAAAGTATCATTGAACAGTGGGGGGGTTGCTGAGAGGGAGGTGGGTCGAGGAATGAACGCGGTGGAGTGCGGGGGGGGGGGTGCCATGGGGGGGGGGGGGGGGAGGGGGGTGCCATGGGGGGGGAGGGGGGTGCCATGGGGGGGGGGGGCCAGGGCAGGTGCCATGGGGGGGGGGGGGGTGCCATGTTGGGGGTAAAGGCACAAGCTCCGACCTTTAAAAGAGACGTCGATGTACAGCTTGCCCGGAGGCTCCTTCTCGAGGCTGAATTGGACCTCGCATATATCGACCCCTCTGAGACCTGCTGCCTTCACCAGCCTGGAGCAGATGTCATCGGCCAGAGCCTTTCCTTTCTGGTTCAAAATGGTTTCCTGGAATTATTCAACCGCAGAAGGGGAGAAACATTAGGTTGACAAAATGAAGCACACAGGGAAGTATCCCGAGCTAATTCTGCCACTACCATCATCTATGTCGACAAGTGATGGCTCCCACTGATTGTCGCCGGAAGCTTGCGTCCTTTTGAGGACCGGCGATGACAGCGAGGCCAACATTTGAAACATGGAAGATGGACACGAAAGAAGAAGACCATCGTCAGCAAACGTGTCTCATTGCACAAACAAGGATTCTCTCATGAAGAATCCATGAGAGGGGTTGAGTGGTGCAGCGGTAGAGTTGCTGCCTCACAGTGCCAGAGACATGGCATCAATTCTGACTACAGATGCTGTCTGTGTGCCACGTGTACATGGAGTGTGTGAGGCTGCAGCCACTGTTCCATTATCTAAAGGGGCCGCTCCTGGCTGCACTTCTCACCCACCATCCTCACCATCGGACACCCTGCGCGTAGGGGAGAGGGTTTGGGGCTGAGGATGTCCTGGTTTGGGTTGCTCCTGGGCCTGGCCCAGCTGGCCATCCGCGAGTCACGGCGCCAGGCGGGAGAGGGCTCTGCCCGAGCTGGCTGCCCGCCCCTTTTCCGGGGGTTACGTCCGTGCCCTGGGGGATTTCCAGGACCGCTGAGCACCACGGGGCGGTTGAATGCATCCGTGACAAGGAGTGTAAGATAGTTGTATAATAGTTTGTCGTGTATTATGGCAGTGGGTTCCGTTTTGTTTTTACTCTACTCTATATATTATTTTAATATTTGAATAAGTATTTTTGATTAAATAAAATGCTTTGTCAAGAAGCTGCAGGTGGAGACTTTGCTTTGAAGGAAGCGGTGAAGCTTCAATTGTCAGCACTTATCACCCAGGAGCTGCCGACTGCTTGCTTCACCAGTAAACACTGGCTGCTTATCTCTCTCTGGCAGCTGTACGTGGTATTGCCATAAAGCCATCACTGTGGCCAGAAGGAGCTGTACTGGACTTACCACCAGTTAGGGCTGTGGGAGAAGCTAATCTATGCTGGGTGGATGATATGTTGTCAGGGGTGCTCGTATCATAGCTGGTTGATTTCAGAAGGGGAGGGTGGGTGGGAGGGGGGTAACAGGATTATTTTCTTTTTTCCAGTTTATGCTGCAGCCGTGGCTGTCTGAGGAAGGGTCTCGACCCGAAAAGACGCCCATTCCCTCTCTCCAGAGATGCTGTCTGTCCGCTGAGTTATTCCCGCTTTTTGTGCCTATCTAAGGCTTTCACATAGTTACACCATTCCATCTTTCTGTCATACTAGCTCTCTGCAACCTTCAGAAGGCTGAGGACATTCGGCATGGCTCAAATGACATTGACTTTAGAGATACAGCGTGGAAACAGGCCCTTCAGCCCATTGAGTCCGCGTTGACCAGCGATCACCTGTACATTAACACTACCCGGGACGACAGATGGCACAATGGGCTAAGTGTTCGGCTGGCAACCGGAAGGTAGCCGGTTCGAATCCCGCTTGGAGTGCATACTGTCGTTGTGTCCTTGGGCAAGACACTTCACCCACCTTTGCCTGTGTGTGAATGTGTGTGAGTGATTGGTGGTGGTCGGAGGGGCCGTAGGCGCAGATTGGCAGCCACGCTTCCGTCAGTCTGCCCCAGGGCAGCTGTGGCTACAGAAGTAGCTTACCACCACCGAGTGTGACTGAGGAGTGAATGAATAATGCGATGTAAAGCGCCTTGAGTATTAGAAAGGCGCTATATAAATCCCATCCATTATTATTATTATTACCCTACGCCCTATAGGGACAATTTACAATTTTACCAAAGCCAATTAAACTACAAACCAATACGTCTGTCCGCACACCGATACTGTCCTACACACTAGGGACAATTTACGCTTATATCAAGCCAGTTAACCTTTTGTAGTGTGGGGGGAAGCCGGAGAACCCGGAGAAAATGCATGCAGGTCACACAGAGAGAGAATGTACAAACTCCGTATGGACAGCACCCGTAGCCAGGATAACCTGGGTCTCTGGCGCTGTAAGGCTGCAGATACTGGAATCTGGAGGAAAAAATACCTCAGGCAACTCTGGTGAAGGGGAATGGACAGGCGCTGTTTTGGGTGGGGACCTTCTCTCTGGACTAAGGATACTCTTTAAATTAAGGTGGACGTGATAGATCCTATGGAAGGTACTCAAAGAACCACATGGGAGTAATCACCAATGTACTGGAACAGACAACAGGATAGTAAAGGAGCAGGCCCTTTGACCCACGATATTTTAGTTTTGAGTTTAGTTTTAGAGATACAGAGCTGAAACAGGCCCTTCGGCCCACCGGGTCCGTGCCGACCAGCGATCCCCGCACATTAACACTTTCCTACACCCATTAGGGCCAATTTTTACATTTACCAGGCCAATTAACCTACAAACCTGCACATCTTTGGAGTGTGGGAGGAAAATTAACATCTCGGAGAAAACCCCCGCTGGTCACGGGGAGAACGTATAAACTCCGTACAGACAGCACCCGTAGTCGGGTTCGAACCCGGGTCTCTGGCGCTACATTCGCTTGAAGGCAGCAACTCTACCGCTGCGCCACCGTGACCGCCTGCGTTGAGGAATGCAGGAGTTACTTGAAGTTAGAGAATTCAACGATCATACCGCTGGGTTGTAAGCGGGCCCAAGCGAAGATTAGGCTTGATTTTTCCACTGAAGCATTTTCACTCCCAATTACATGCGGGTGGCAGGGCGTTATCCAAAACTCCGCTGATCAAGTTGAGACGTCAGTGCCCTGTGAAGATTCAACTTTGTTGCCCTTGGAAAGAGGCCCAGTCTCAGTTCCAGTGCTGGCCAGATGGTGGGGTAGATCATCTCGCCAGACCAGAGACTTCAGGCACTGGTACTGTCTGGAGTAACTCAGCCGGACAGGCAGCATCTCTGGACCAGACAGTTTGAAGAAGGGTCCCGACCCGAAATATCACCCATTCCTTCTCTCCAGAGATGCTGCCTGCCCCGCTGAGTTACTCCAGCTTTTTGTGTCTATCTTCGGTTTAAACCAGCATCTGCTGTTCCTTCGTACACATAGCACTGTCTGGAGATTGTCCCATCTCTGACATCCTCCCTCACTTTGACACCTCCCTCTCCGTCTCTCTACACAGTAGATCAACTCCAACTGATACTTTTCCTTGGCTGTTTAAGCAGTATATAAAAGCTCCGGATTTTTCATGACACTAATAGACATAAACCCTAAACATAAAGGCCTAAAACAATTGCTGCTTCAAGGGTGGTGCTTTCAAAGTTAGCCATCCCGAAGTTTTCATTTTGTTTTAACAGTTCCCGATTTTCGGATGAATGACGTTCTGCAGAAGGTGCAGGAAGCAATGAAAGAGGTAATTTTCAGTACTTTTGCATTACCTATCTGTACAGGGTTAGAGTTGCTGCCTTACAGCGCCAGAGACCCGGGTTCTATCCTGACTACGGGTGCAGTCTGTACGGGGTTTGTTTGTATGGGGTTTTCTGTGTAGGGTTTTCACCGGTTTCTTCCCACGCTCCAAAGACGTACAGGTTTGTAGGTTAATTGGCTTGGTGTGAATGTAAATTGTCCCCAATGTGCGGAGGATAGTGCAATGGATCGCTGGTGGGTGTGGACTCGCCAAAGGGCCTGTTTCTGCGCTTCATCTAAACTAAACTAAACTGAAACATCAGTCCACGCTGCAAGGAACAGACCCTTCAGCCCACAATGTCCCTGTCGAACACGACGCCAAGTTAACCAAAACTCCTCTGCCTGCCGTGAATCTAACCCCTCACTCCCTGCATGTCCCCCATGTATCTATTTGAAAGCCTCTTAAATGCTTCCACCACCCACCCCTGGCAGCACATTCCAGACACCCACCACTCTCTGTGTTTAAAAAAAAACGCCCCTTATAACTCCGTTAAACTTTCCCCCTTTTGGATCTTATAAGCTATAATCTTTCTAGTCTTTGATCATTTAAATTGAACTTAAAGGCCTAAAACTCTTTAATCAAGGGGTGGTGAATCTGTGGAATTCGTTGCCACAGACGACTCTGAGTTGGGGATTAATAGATTCTTGATTAGTTTGGGTGTCAGAGGTTATGGGGAGAAGGCAGGAGAATGGGGTTGAGAAGGAAAGATAGATCAGCCATGATTGAATGGCGGAGTAGACCTGATGGGGCCGAATGGCCTATTTCTGCTCTTATAACATACGAACAAGTATATCCTTCCGTATTATATTGCACCCTCCTCCCCAAACTCTTTTCCACTCACATTCATAACATCAGAGTCTGAAGAAGGGCCCCGACCCAAAACCTCACCTAGTTTAGATTTGTCTAGTTAATTGTCACATGTAAAGAGGTACAGGGAAAAGCTAGATGTGAAAAGCTACAGTGAAAAGTTACATTTAGCTCTTGGGGCTAAAAGAATCAAGGGATATGGGGAAAAAGCAGGTTTTAGATGATCAGCCATAATCATATTGAATGGTTATATTGCTGGCTCGAAGGGCCATATTGCTTACTCCTTCACCTATTTTCAATGTTTTTGTTGAATGCTGACCTGTCAATGGGAAGACTGTATGTACATGATAACAATTGAGCTGGCCACAGAGTATAGAAACATGATAAAGGGAATAACGTTTAGTGCAAGGTAAAGTCCGATTAAAGATAGTCCGAGGGTCTCCAATAGGGTGGGTAGCAGTTCAGGACCGCTCTCTAGTTGTTGGTAGGATGGTTCAGTTGCTTGTTAACAGCTGGGAAGAAGCTGTCCCTGAATCTGGAGGCGTGACAGAGTATAGGAGCAGGGAGGTTCTACTGCAGTTGTACAGGGTCTTGGTGAGACCACACCTGGAGTATTGCGTGCAGTTTTGGTCTCCAAATCTGAGGAAAGACATTATTGCCATAGAGGGAGTACAGAGAAGGTTCACCAGACTGATTCCTGGGATGTCAGGACTTTCATATGAAGAAAGACTGGATAGACTCGGCTTGTACACGCTGGAATTTAGGAGATTGAGGGGGGATCTTATAGAAACTTACAAAATTCTTAAGGGGTTGGACAGGCTAGATGCAGGAAGATTGTTCCCAATGTTGGGGGAGTCCAGGACAAGGGGTCACAATTTAAGGATAAAGGGGAATTCCTTTAGGACCGAGATGAGAAAAACATTTTTCACACAGAGAGTGGGGAATCTGTGGAATTCTCTGCCACAGAAGGTAGTTGAGGCCAGTTCATTGGCAATATTTAAGAGGGAGTTAGATGTGGCCCTTGTGGCTAAAGGGATCAGGGGGTATGGAGAGAAGGCAGGTACGAGATGCTGAATTGGATGATGAGCCATGATCATATTGAATGGCGGTGCAGGCTCGAAGGGCCGAATGGCCTACTCCTGCACCTATTGTCTATGTTTCTATGTTTCTATGCTGCCTGACCCTCAGAGTTACTCCAGCATTCTGTGTCTATTTTTCCTCTCTCCACTCCTCCCTCCTTTGATCCCCCCCTCCTTAACCCCTAATTCTTTAATTCAATTCTCGGTCACCTGCGAAATCTCACAGCTTGGTGTTAAGTTTTATTCTGACGACACTCTTGAGAAATGGCCTGGGAAATTAATAAGTGGGTTTGAAAAAAACACATATAAAGGCAGATGAAAGGATTTTTTCCCCCCGTGATTGTTAAATAATTTCAGTTCGAGCCGTCAGCTTGTTGGGTCTGAGGTAGCTGTCTACGTCAGTAAATGTGAGACAGAGCAGGTCATGTAGGAATGCCTGGAACTGAGAAACGGCTCCCCTCTGACAGGCACAGATAACACTGAGAGGGGGCTGCTGGTTCCTGTGATAAAGCAGCAGGTTATATTTGCTCCACCCACCGTTGTGCCAAGGAACACTGCCAAACAACACTGATCCTCACCCAGGATTCCCCCTTACTCCGATAAGCAAAGCGGATTCCTTTAGTTTCGGAAACAACTGCAGATGGTGGTTTAAATTGAAGATAGACACAAAATGCTGGAGAAAGTCGGTCTGAATAAGGGTCTCGACCCGAAACGTCACCCATTCCTTCTCTCCAGTGATGCTGCCTGTCCCGCTGAGTTACTCCAGCATTTTGTGTCTATCTTCCTTTAGTTTAGTTTAGTTTAGAGATATAGCGATGATAGAGACATTTTTCACACAGAGAGTGGTGAATCTGTGGAATTCTCTGCCACAGAAGGTAGTTGAGGCCAGTTCATTGGCTATATTTAAGAGGGAGTTAGATGTGGCCCTTGTGGCTAAAGGTATCAGGGGGTATGGAGAGAAGGCAGGAATGGGATACTGAGTTGGATGATCAGCCATGATCATATTGAATGGCGGTGCAGGCTCGAAGGGCCGAATGGCCTACTCCTGCACCTATTTTCTATGTTTCTATAGAGCTGAGGCCATTCGGCCCACCTACTCCGCGCCGACCTGCGATTCCCATTACACTACCCTGCGCACAGTTTTTACCAAAGCCAGACGGCCTACACACCTGTACGTCTTTGGAGTGTGGGAGGAAACCAGAGATACTGGAGAAAACCCACGCGGTCACGGGGACAACGTGCAAACCTCGTACAGACGGCGAGTCAGGATTGAATCCGGGTCTCAGGCAGCGACTCTTCTCCTGCGCCACCATGCCGCCCTACCGACCTAGAATGCTGCCGACGTTTGCTTATAGACATAGACATAGAAAATAGGTTCAGGAGTAGGCCATTCGGCCCTTCGAGCCTGCACCGCTATTCAATATGATCATGGCTCATCATCCAACTCAGTATCCTGTACCTGCCTTCTCTCCATACACCCTGATCCCTCTAGCCACAAGGGCCACATCTAACTCCCTCTTAAATATAGCCAATGAACTGGCCTCAACTACCTTCTGTGGCAGAGAGTTCCAGAGATTCACCACTCTCTGCGTGAAAAATGTTTTTCTCATCTCGGTTCTAAAGGATTTCCCCCTTATCCTTAAGCTGTGACCCCTTGTCCTGGACTTCCCCAACATCGGGAACAATCTTCCTGCATCTAGCCTGTCCAATCCCTTAAGAATTTTGTAAGTTTCTATAAGATCCCCCCTCAATCTTCTAAATTCTAGCGAGTACAAATAATGCCTATTTATAATGCCTCTTCTGCAAAATAAGTTGGTTTCACATAGTGCCTTTCATCACAAAGCTCTTAGATTCATAGTCACTGAGCAAGTTGCCCACGATGACCAAGATACCTTTGGCCCAACTTGGCCACACCGCCAACATGCCCTGCCTCCACTCATCCCACCTAGCTCTGTTTGACCCACAGCGCCATACAGCATGGAACCAGGCCCTTCTGCCCACCCATGCCGACCCAAACGCCCCATCCAAGCTAGTCCCATTGCTGGCGTTTGGGCCATGTCCCTCGAAACCTTTTCCTATCCATATACCTGTCCAAATGTCTTTTGCTGTCATGGTACTGAGCTCAACTACCTCCTCTGGCAACTTGTTCCATGCACCCACCAACTTCCATACACCCAGCACAGTTCTTCTGACTGGGATGTCTATGACCTGAGGGTTGATGTAACATTTGAGCCATGGTTTACTGGAGCAAAGTTAGGAAACATTTCTCGCTGGTGCACAAGAACGCAGCGGCTCCTACGGGCATCGATATCAACCACGATACACCTTGCATCTCAGCCCCGTGAGGAACGACATTCCGTTCAAATGTATACTTACTAATATGCTTGAATGACAAATAAAAATTATTATTATTATAGCTGGAGAGTGTGGCAGGGTGTGGAGCGGAAAAGACTACAAAAAGTAGTAAACACTGCCCAGTCCATCAACGGCTCTGACCTCCCTTCCATCGAGGGGATCTATCGCAGTCGCTGCCTCAAAAAGGCTGGCAGTATCATCAAGGACCCACACCATCCTGGCCACACACTCATCTCCCTGCTACCTTCAAGTAGAAGGTACAGGAGCCTGAAGACTGCAACGACCAGGTTCAGGAATAACTACTTCCCCACAGCCATCAGGCTATTAAACTTGGCTCGGACAAAACTCTGAACATTAATAGCCCATTATCAGTTTATTTATTCATGTGTGTATATATTTATACAATGGTATATGGACACACTGATCTGTTCTGTGGTCATGCCTACTATATTCTGTTGTGCTGAAGCAAAGCAAGAATTTCATTGTCCTATCAGGGACATGTGACAATAAACTCTCTTGAATCTTGAATCTTAGGGTCTTCTCAAGCAGCAATTTATGCAAGGCCAATAGATTAATTTGTAATCGGAGATAGAGAGATTTTGGTCATCTGTATTAAGGGATAAATGGCTAGATCACACATCAGACCTGGTCTCACTGAACAGAACATGAGGTTCAGTGGATTAGACTCGCGACTGTCTAAATAACAGTAAATGGTAATGTTGTCCAGTTTGGAAAAGATCTCAAATAAAACTCAAAGTGCGGCTTTGCACGGGGCTGGAATGATACTGTGGTCGATGAATACTCGAAGCAGAGAGTTGATGTGATTAGTGTCCAACACTAGATTCCTGCAACATCCTAGAACAACACTGGCACACCCATTCCTTCTCTCCTGGGATGCTGTCTGTCCCGCTGAGTTACTCCAGCATTTTGTGTCTAGCTAGATACATTGCTGCAGCTTTTACATTTTCTGCAGGCGTTCCGGTAAATGCTAAAGAGGGAATATTTTAATATTTAATATTTTAATATAAATGTCCAACCCCCCAAAATGCAATGAGCCTTTAACCTGTCAACATAAAACCTGGGCTACAATTGGTATGATTTCCGGCTGGTGTTGTTTCCAACAATGATCTAACATTGTTGCCCAGAACTCTTCAATGCTCCAGATATGTGTGCTGGTAATTTAATAAGGAAAAATAAGATTGAAGCTACACATGCAGAAATTGATAGCATCTCTTTCCCACGGCGACAAAAATCTAAGACAAACATCCTGCAGTGAAAAGAACTGAGGCTAAAGGAATCATTTGCTTTAACTAGACAATGCCACGCAGAGAGTTCAAGCAAGAGGCTGATTATAGCATGCTATCTGGTGTATAATTAAAGTCACACAGAGGCTGAGTGGCAATCCTATCACTTCACATTTCACAGTGAAAACCCTAAATATTGTATTGACCCTGAAACTTACTTTCTAAAAGTGGGCAACTCTGAGATATTTTAGCAAAGGTCAAAAAGCCCTGTCCCACTGTACAAGTTCATTCATGAGCTCTCCCGAGTTTAAAAATAAATTCAAACTCGTGGAAGCACGTAGAATGTACGTAGCGGATGCGTTGGAGCTCGGGGGCGTCTCTTAGCGGCTCGTAACGCTAACGGCAGGTACTCGGGAAACGGGGTAAGCTTGGGAAGACTCGTGAAGATTTTTCAACATGTTGAAAAATGTCCACGAGAGCCACAAGTGCCTATGAGCGGCCATTACCGTAAATCTCCAAGTTCGAATCAGGGCAAACTCGGGAGAACTCTTGAATGAACTCGTACAATACGATACAATACGATACGATACAATTTATTTGTCATTTGGACCCCTTGAGGTCCAAACGAAATGAAGTTTCTGCAGCCATACATTACAAACAAATAGACCCAAGACACAACATAATTTACATAAACATCCATCACATTGCTGTGATGGAAGGCCAAAAAACTTATCTCTCCACTGCACTCTCCCCCCCGATGTCAGAGTCAAAGTGGGACAGGGCCAGGTCAGGCAACATCTCTGGAAAACGTGAAGAGGTGACATTTCGGGTAATGACCCAAGAGGAGTCCTGATGTGGAACGTCACCGTTCCACGTTCTCCAGAGATGCTACTTGACCTGCTGAGTTACTCCAGTACTTTTGTGTCCTTTTGTGTAAGCCAGCATCTGCAGTTCCTTGTTTCTAGGCCTAAATGGTGGATTAATAAGACTTAGCACGGCAATTGAACTTTATTAAATGTCGCAAATGAACACAAAAAGGTGGAGTAACTCAGCGGGTCAGGCAGCATCTATGGAGAAAAGGAATAGGTGACAAGACAATGTTTTTAAGCAGCTCCCGAGCCCCTGCCGGCCGATTTTAAGCCACGCGGGGTGATGAAAGGCCCCGCAAACGGGCCGATTGACGCCCCACGATTCGGGGCGGACGAAGCTGCTGTTGCTGGAGTTCGGAGTCGGTCACCAACCAGGTCAGTTCCCAATGTTACCGCCCTCAGGACCCACGGCCGAAGCCTCGCGTGTGTGTGTGTGCGGGCGTGCGCGCGGCCACCAATAAATTGTGTCCCCCCCCCCATGTTTTGAAAGCGATTTCCACCCCTGGTCCGAGGGTCACCAAAGAGGTAGATAGTAGCTCAGCACTGCTCTCTAGTTGTGGTAGGATGATTCAGTTGCCTGATAACAGCTGGGAAGAAACTGTCTCTGAATCTGGAGGTGTGTGTTTTCACACTTCTATACCTTTTGCCCGATGGGAGAGGGGAGAAGAGGGAATGGCCAGGGTGAGACTTGTTCTTGATTATGCTGCTGGCCTTGCCAAGGCAGCGTGAGGTGTAGATGGAGCCAATGGAAGGGAGGTTGGTCAGTGCAAGGTATTGGTTAAAAGCAGCCCGGTCAGTGTTGACCTCATGCCCCTGTTTTTCCCATCTCTTCTATTTGTTCATGTTGCCTGGAGGCAGCAGATAATAAAATAACACCAGAGATTATCACACCGACAGGAAGCATCACGCAAACGCCTCGAGTTCACATTCACTTCACGTAGACTGGACAAATAACCAGTGGACTCTCTCTGCTATTTATTTGGCCGTCTACGACATTACTTTCAAGCGATGTCAGACATTGTAAAATGAATCGGCGCAGTGGCACAGCGGTAGAGTTGCTGCCTTACAGCGCCAACGACCCGGGTTCGATCCTGACTACGGGTGCTGTCTGTGCGGAGTTTGTACGTTCTCCCCATGACCTCGTGGGTTTCCTCCGGTTTCCTCCCACACGCCATAGATGTACAGGTTTGCAGGTTAATTGGCTTTAGTAAAAATTGTAAATACGATAAGATATCTTCTTCTTCTTGTGTATGGCGTGCACTGCCTAAAGTTGTAGGGCAACTTGTTCTATTTGATCTTATTTGATAAACCGAGAAAGGAACAATTTTATTTGGGATGTATGGTCAAGGTAGGTGGAGATGGCTGGGGGCCAGATACAACTCTACCGCTGTGCCACCAAGCGCCCCCTAATCTAATTCCTGTCATACTGTTGCACTAAGCAAGACCTGGTACTTGTCAACACCTGTTACCTATCAACCGTTTAATGAAACACTTGGAGCCAAATATTGCAAGGAATGTATACAATATCTAATATATACGCATTTATATTTGTATAATGTCAATTATACAATTATACAAACTTGTAATGCAGACAAATCTATTTAAAAGTATGCTCATCCTCAATAATGTGTAACTAATGTATGTTTTTCTGGGGGGTGTGACTAGAATAACTAAAGCATTATCTAAAGTTGATTCATGGTAGATTTATGGACTGGGATCTGGTGCAAGGCAGATTTATTGTGTTGTCTTGCGCTGCTGATGATTAATACAAAGAGCGTTGAAGTGGAATATCACAAAGTGCTGGACAGGAATTCAACCAGAGAATGGAGGGGCGGTGGCGCAGCACCAGAGAACTGGGGTTCGACCCTGACTACAGATGCTGTTGGTTCGTTCTCCCTGTGATCACGTGGGTTTTCTCCGAATGCTCCGGTTTCCTCCCACACTCCAAAGACGTACAGATTTGTAGGTTAAGTGGCTTTGGTAAGATTGTAAATAGTGTGTGCAGGATAGCCTTAGTGTGCGGGGATCGCTGGTCGGCGCGGACTCGGTGGGCCGACGGGCCTGTTTTCCGCGCTGTACCTCTAAACTAAATTAAACTAGAATACCTGAAGATTATAAACGGATAAGCTTTGAGGGGGAGATGAACCAGATGCAGGGACAATGCGTCAGTTGGCCGTGGTGTGTTTGAGATTCCTGAGAGGCATAGAGGCTTCTTGCTTGTTGCCATGGCATGGTGTCAGAGTCTTGCTGTGGGTATGTGCAACCTTTATTCTCATTAATTTGATACAAGTGGCAACAGGAGGCAGGAAACAAGCAGTTGCTACCAAACACCTCGGCCTGGGTTTTTACAGCGAGTTTGGTTTAGTTTAGTTTATTGTCACGTGTACCGAGGTACAGTGAAAAGCTTTTGTTGTGTGTGCAAGTGAATTTTGTTTTCACACAGAGAGTGGTGAATCTGTGGAATTCTCTGCCACAGAGGGTAGTTGAGGCCAGTTCATTGGCTATGTTTAAGAGGGAGTTAGATGTGGCCACTGTGGAGAGTGGGGTACAAAAATTGTAAAGCAGTCCCCAGTGTGTGCAGGTAAGTGTCAATGTAGCGGGATAGTTGGTTGGCGTGGGCCGAAGGGCCTGTTTCTACACTGTATCTCTAAATCTGAAGTGGACTTGGTGGGCCGAAGGGCCTGTTTCCATTCTGTATCTCTAAACAGGCAAATGACATCCAGTAATTCCAACATCCGTGTACCCCAGCTGTCCATTGAGCTACTTACGCAGTCCATGTTTTCATTTATTTGGAGGGAGTGGTTCTGGTTGCTGGATTCATTCACACAATATGCCTGGGGAAAGAGATAAATGCACACTGGTCAGAGCAGAGCTTGCTGAGAGGAGTAGAGTGTGGTGACATAGTGTTTATTTTCCAATGCCAACTTTCAACTGATCTGGATTCAATGATCCAGAGCAAGCAGCCAACAACTTGCATGCATCACCCATGGTCAGTCATGACTGAGGGGGCCCTACTACTATTTTGAATTCCCAATATTACAGGCAAAATCTTTCCAATTCAATTCCTTCTGTAAATAGGACATATGCCGTATTTCCCGGTGTCGAAGACGCTATTATTTACTCTAAAATAAGGCCCGAAAATTTACCTGCGTCTTGGAGGCCGAAGGTTAGGTTGTTCATAGGCCTATAGGAAGCATTTCGATACTATTCGGCAATCCAAGCCCCTCTAAATGACCCCAGAATGTAATTTATAAATTACTTAGTACTAAATTAAAAAATAAATACACAAAAAAATCATAACTAATAACAAGGGACTACACAATTACTGAACATGTAAGGAAACATTAACAGTCACAACATTAACGGCAGCCATTTGCATTGTTTTGTTTTGGTCGGATGGTTCCGCTATTCTTCCATAAGCTCATATCCATAATTACAAGCATTAAGTCAGTGGATTTTTGTTGCAGACTTTTCGGGTGGGAATCCGTGAGTTATGGCTGCAAGTGAACTTGACCCATGGTGCCTTCAACTCTATGTAAGGTGTCCTTGAGATGTCTGAAAGGCGCCCATTAAATAAAATTTATTATTATTATTATTATGTTTAAGAGGGAGTTAGATGTGGCCACTGTGGCTAAAGGGATGAGGGGTATGGAGAGAAGGCAGGTACAGGATACTGAGTTGGATGATCAGCCATGATCATATTGAATGGCGGTGCAGGCTCGAAGGGCCGAATGGCCTACTCCAGAGATGCTGCCTGACCCGCTGAGTTACTCCAGCATTTTGTGTCTGTCTTCACAAATACGTTATCAGGACTGGAGGGTCTGTGATATGAGGAGAAACTCAATAGGCTGGGGCCGCTCCCAGTTGTTATCAGGCAACTGAATCATCCTACCACAACCAGAGAGCAGTGCTGAACTACTATCTACCTCATTGGTGACCCTGGGACTATCCTTCATCAGAGTTAGCTGGCTCTACCTTGCATTAAACGGTATTCCCTTATCATGTATATATACACTGTAAATGGCACGATTGTAATCATGTATTGTCTTTCCGCTGACTGATTAGCACACAACAAAAGCTTCTTACACGTGACAATAAACTAAATGGGAAATTTATGAGATTAATACGTTGTTCTTTACTCTTCAGTTTTAACAGCCAGTTGCTTGAAGAAGAAAGAAATGAAGGGGTTCACACACTCTGAATAGCATGTCGAATTCTTTGCCACAGAAGCCTGTGGAGGCCAAGTCAGTGGGTATTTTTAAGGCAGAGATAGACGGATTCTTGATTAGTACGGGTGTCAGACGTTATGGGGAGAAAGCAGGAGAATGGGGTTCGGAGGGAGAGTTAGATCAGCCATGATTGAATGGCAGAGCAGACTTGATGAGGCGAATGGCCTAGTTCTACTATTCCTTATGACCTCATGATCTAATGCAGTACAGCATCTTGTAATCTCAAAGACCCGAGTGAAATATTTGCTGTAAAATCCTTTTCTTTTTGAGGAGGGTAGTTCCTGACAATTAAAAAGTGCAGCTGTTCAGGAGAAGACTGATGCTCTTTGATTAGAAGTAAGGGCCGAGCAGAAATGTCCCGCGCACGAGATAAATTATTCACTTTGGAGAGTGGTATTTTGTGTTTAACTGCACTGTTTAAAATGTACCTCCGTTGCTAGACATTGATCAGAGGGGGCTTCTGCTGCTGGGGCAGTAGGTTCATCCATCAGGTTTATTTTCGCCTTGCTCCATTCTCCTCATTAACGTCGGGGGCCTTCGGCTGGGAGGTCAGTGGGGGGGGGGGGGGGAGGGACTCATAGAGAGCTTAGACGTTGCAGGGAGCAGTTCCGCCAGGGCTGACAGCTAACAGCTGCCCCGCACTGTACCATGCACCAAGGTAGCTCCGCATTCCAATCCTGCCGACCTCTGACCCCTACGCCACACTTTACCCTTCACTCCGAGATTACAGCTGCCAAGTCTTGATTTATCATATGCTAGAACATAGAACATAGGCCGGCACGGTGGCGCAGCGGTAGAGTTGCTGCCTTACAGCGGCAGAGACCTGGGTTTGATCCTGACTACGGGTGCTGTCTGTACAGAGTTTGTTCAATCTCCCTGTGACCGCCTGGGTTTGCTCAGCGTGCTCCAGTTTCCTCCCACATCCTAAAGACGTACAGATTTGTAGGTTAATTGGCTTTTGTAAAAATTGTAAAGCAGTCCCCAGTGTGTGCAGGATAGTGTCAATGTAGTGGGATAGTTGGTTGGCGTGGGCCGAAGGGCCTGTTTCTACACTGTATCTCTAAAATCTGAAGTGGACTTGGTGGGCCGAAGGGCCTGTTTCCATTCTGTATCTCTAAACAGGCAAATGACATCCAGTAATTCCAACATCCGTGTACCCCAGCTGTCCATTGAGCTACTTACACAGTCCATGTATTCCTTTAGTTGGAGGAAGTGGTTCTGGTTGCTGGATTCATTCACACAATATGCCTGGGGAAAGAGATAAATGCACACTGGTCAGAGCAGAGCTTGCTGAGAGGAGTAGAGTGTGGTGACATAGTGTTTATTTTCCAATGCCAACTTTCAACTGATCTGGATTCAATGATCCAGAGCAAGCAGCCAACAACTTGTATGCATCACCCATGGTCAGTCATGACTGAGGGGGCCCTACTACTATTTTGAATTCCCAATATTACAGGCAAAATCTTTCCAATTCAATTCCTTCTGTAAATAGGACATATGCCGTATTTCCCGGTGTCGAAGACGCTATTTTTTACTCTAAAATAAGGCCCGAAAATTTACCTGCGTCTTGGAGGCCGAAGGTTAGGTTGTTCATAGGCCTATAGGAAGCATTTCGATACTATTCGGCAATCCAAGCCCCTCTAAATGACCCCAGAATGTAATTTATAAATTACTTAGTACTAAATAAAAAAATAAATACACAAAAAAATCATAACTAATAACAAGGGACTACACAATTACTGAACATGTAAGGAAACATTAACAGTCACAACATTAACGGCAGCCATTTGCATTGTTTTGTTTTGGTCGGATGGTTCCGCTATTCTTCCATAAGCTCATATCCATAATTACAAGCATTAAGTCAGTGGATATTTGTTGCGGACTTTTCGGGTGGGAATCCGTGAGTTATGGCTGCAAGTGAACTTGACCCATGGTGCCTTCAACTCTGAGTAAGATGCGAGCCTTTGTCCCCAGTGTGTGTGGTCACGGATGGACAATGGACCATCATGGGAGTGAATGGATTAAAGACCAATTTCTAAGGCTGGGTTTCACCTTAGTTTTTTCAGTCCAAAGCGTACGGAATTATTTATGAACATTTGCGGCGGCCCACTGGATTAGACCTGAACTCGTGCAGTGCCATGACCACGGTGGACGGGAGAGCGCAAGAAAGAGGCCGTGAGAGGGGGAGGGAGTAGGTGGCGGTGAGGGAGAGAAGGAGAAGGGAATGGAGGGAGAGAGGGAAAAGGGGGAAGGAGGAAATGGGAAAAGGGGAATATTGAGGAAAGAGACGATGCAGTCTGGCGCTATTTTCTTTTACCGTTGACGAGATGGTGTCATTTGATTTAGGTTTGAGTGTCGTTGATGCAGCACCAGGGAGCCTATCCATTGCATTTCTCCGTGCTTTACTTAGTGTACTCTTCACTGAGTGCCCGGTCCCATCAGTGAATGCACCGCTCGTTGCATTTGTCTGCATCATGCTGGTTGTATTCTTCACCCAGGCTTTACTCATTGTAATGTTCTTTACTTTCCCCGTGGCACTGGTCACCGTTTCAAGGATTGTCAAGGAAGACTCTCTCTAACTTCTACAGGTGCACAGTCGAGAGCATGCTGACCGGTTGCATCGTGGCTTGGTTTGGCAATTTGAGCGCCCTGGAGAGGAAAAGACTACAAAAAGTAGTAAACACTGCCCAGTCCATCATCGGCTCTGACCTTCCTTCCATCGAGGGGATTTATCGTAGTCGCTGCCTCAAAAAGGCTGGCAGTATCATCAAAGACCCACACCATCCTGGCCACACACTCATCTCCCTGCTACCTTCTGGTAGAAGGTACAGGAGCCTGAAGACTGCAACAACCAGGTTCAGGAATAGCTACTTCCCCTCAGCCATCAGGCTATTAAACCTGGCTCGGACAAAACTCTGATTATTAGCAACCACTTTCTGTTATTTGCACTACCAGTTTATTTATTCATGTGTGTATATATTTATATCATGGTATATGGACACATTTATCTGTTTTGTAGTAAATGCCTACTATTTTCTGTGTGCATAAGCAAAGCAAGAATTTCATTGTCCTATACAGGGACACATGACAATAAACTCACTTGAACTTGAACACCTGACCCATTCGTACGTTCAGTGGACGCCTTTGGGACGATGCTTTCAGTTGGGGTATTTGGTTTTGCCACGGAGACACTTGATGGTGTGCTCGTAGGTACTGCTGTTGTTGATGAACCCTGGCTGGGAGTTGCTGTGGACTTTCCAGATGTAACGGTTGATTCTGGGTTAGATGAAGCCGAGGCACTTGCACTTCCTGCAAAATTAGATTTATAATACATTAAACGTCATCTTGTTCCATTCAGCCATCTCCACAAATACCGCAAAATTTATTGGAGGAACAGCACCTCATATTCCGCTTGGGGAGTCTGCATCCTGGTGGCATGAACATTGAATTCTCACAATTCTGTTAACCCTTGCTGTCTCCTCCCCTCCCTATCTCTCCCTCAACCCTCAGGCTCCTCCTCCTCCTTTTTCCTTTCTTCTCCCCGCCGCCCCCCCCATCAGTCTGAAGAAGGGTTTCGGACCAAAACGTTGCCTATTTCCTTCGCTCCACAGGTGCTGCTGCACCCGCTGAGTTTCTCCAGCATTTTTGTGTACCGCAAAACTTATCATGTGTCTATGCACAGTAAATGGCTGGATGGTAATCATGTATTGTCTTTCTGCTGACTGGTTAGCACGCAACAAAGGTTCTTCACTGTAGCTCGGCACCCGTGACAATAAACTAAACCGAACGCTGAACGCTAGAGCAGATGTCACGGTCTTAGAGTCATAGAGTCATACAGCGTGGGAACAGGCCCTTCGGCCCAACTTGCCCACGCCGGCCAACATGTCCCATCTACACTGGTCCCACTTGCCTGTGTTTGGCCCATACCCCTCTAAACATGTCCTATCCATGTACCTGTCTAATTGCGACTTAAACGTTGCCTCACCTCTGGCAACTTGTTCCATACACCCACCACCCTATATGTGAAACCGTTACCCCTCAGATTCCTGTACAATCTTTCCCCTATGCCCTCTGGTTCTGGATTCCCCTACTCTGCGCACGAGGCTCTGTGCGTCTACCCGATCTATTCCTCTCATGATTTTATACACCTCCATATCATCATCATCTCTCATCCTCCTATGAGTGAGGGAATATTGTCACAGCCTGCTCTACCTCTCCCTATAGCTCACACCCTCTAGTCCTGGCAACATCCCTATAAATCTTCTCTGCACCCTTTCGAACTTGACAACATGTTTCCTATAACATGGTGCCCAGAACTGAACACAATACTCTAAATGCGGCCTCACCAACGTCTTATCCAACTGCAATAAGCTGAAATATCTATATCCCAACTTCTATAATCTCAAATATCTTACTCGCAAATGAAGAGACGAACAACAAGAAATGCTTAGATATAGTCAAAGCATCATAGAGTAATTCAGCGTGGAAACAGACCCTTCAGCCCAACTTGCCCACTCTGGCCAACATGTCCCAGCTAGACTAGTCCACCTACCTGCATCCGGCCCATATCCCTCTAAACCTGTTCTATCCATGTACCTGTCTAACTGTTTCTGATACGTTGGGATAGTCCCTGCCTCAACTATCTCCTCTGGCAGCTAGTTCCATACATCCACAAATGTTACCCCTCAAAGTCCTAAAAAATCTTTTCCCCTTCACCTTAAACCTATGCCCTCTGGTCCTCAATTCCCATACTCAGGGTAATAGTAAGATTAAACGAGAACTTACCAGTTTGAAGTTTGATCTTGATTTTATGAGGAGTTACGATGAGCGATTACGTGAAGAAGGGCCGTCCGTCTGCGTGCGCGTCAATCTTCAAAGCAGCGGTGTTAAATCACAGATAAAAAGAAGACCTGAGAATAGTAAGATTGTGAAAACTTGAACTTCCATGTGACCTTGATAATATGAGGGTGGGAGCGGTGGGCACGTAATCGCTCATCGTAACTCCTCATAAAATCAAGATCAAACTTCAAACTGGTAAGTTCTCGTTTAATCTTACTATTTTACTTCGGAGTCACGTGAGTGACTACGTGAAGATTTCAAAGCTCTGTGATTTTACGCCGGTTACGAATCCAGGCGTCACACACTGAATGGATTGACCATGGATGCGTGTAATCATTAAAGCATTCAGACATTACGTAGTTAAGTAAGGACACTGATGCTTTAAATGAAAGAAAAGTTAAAAAAAAACTAGTTTCCCCTCCCAACCTTGGGGGTAAACTAAGGGACAGAACTTAAAATGGTACGTGCAAACACCCCCAGTCCGTTAATAGGTTTGTTATAAAACCGGTGGACCGTTATTTCATTCGTCCATCCTGCAGCCACTAGGATGTTGTCAAGAGGCACGTCCATTGCTCTTGCTGCCGACGTAGATGCAGCCCTGGTGGAGTGAGATTTAACCATATGAGCGTTCACTCTGTTACCGCCATTACCCCCTTTGACCATCTGGAGATGGTTTGTGTTGACACCTTCTGGTCTGTTCTGAGCCTCTGTGGTTCTCCGTAACTTTCAGATAGAGGTGTTAGTATGTTACCACACACACAGCCGTAGGTCCTCTGGATATGCCAAGAACTGGATCTCCATCCCTGGCATTCCTGGCCTGCTATGTTTATATCAGGTTCCTGATTACGAATGTTGTGTTGTTCATATTGGTGGTCATGTGGTCCAACCGTAGCTTTTGCAGTGTCTGGACTCTTTGTCAGCATACCACCTTCAGGGTTAGTTATAGGCGGTCCCCACTGTCAAAGTAGGGTTAGTACCACGCTCACATCCCATGTGTCCGTGTACCTTGGTCTTAGTGTATTAGATTGTAAATTCTCTTCATGAATTTTGTTGTAAAGGGGTGCGTTCCTATCGACCCGTGCCCTGCTTGCAGCATCAGATAGGAGGAAAGTGCGCCTCTGGCACTATAGATTGCACTATAACTTTGTTTATAGTTATAGTGCTGAGTTGATAGGAAACTCCAAGACATCTGTTATCCGAACTGTGTTGTATTTGTTCGGACAGCCCTATGCCTTGAAAAGGCCTCCTCAGAATCTGCAGACCAACAAGTTAATACGTTCGTGTAGTGGATGATTACTCCCTGTAACTGGGTTCACTAGGAGGTCCCTGCTCTTGGGTACAGCCATAACTGGCTGGACTATAGTTCCCAAAATTTTTGGGGACCAGGCTTGAGTAGGCCAATCTGGCACTACCAATATGCCTGTGGCTTAGTCTTGCTTGATTTTGGTCAAGCATCGGTTTGTGAGACAAATTTGCGGAAAGCATGCATAAACAATCCTCCCCAATTGAGGGAGAAAGCATCCACTGCCTTTGCTCCTGGATCCTGCTTGCAGGACACATATCTGGGTAACTTATTGTTTTAATCTAGATGCAAATAGATCAAAATCTGGTATGCCAAATCGTGTAGTTATTTCGTTAAATACTGCCTGATTCAACATCTTCTGTGTTGTTATTAAACATCCGTGATCCAGCATCTGTCACCGTGTTATATCTACCTCGTAGATTTCCCAAATATTCCTCTTGATACACCAGTGCCAAATGAGGTTCGACAATCTATCGTAAGATACAGATTTTACACCACCCTTGTTAGTGGATATGTGCCATCGCAGTGGTGTTATCAATCTGAATTTGAACAAGCACCGGTTGCATATTGCTACAGAACCCCTTGAGTCCAAATTGTGCCCCCAACAATTCTGGGTAATTGATTCCATGTGTTGGGGAATTACAGACTCCTGCTCATTCCATCTGCCCCCACAGCTCTAGACTGTGTTAGTGGCTCCCCATCCTTAGCCGCTAGCATAGGTCTGAAGAACCCTCGATGGCTTTCAAGCATATTTACTTTGAGCTTTCTCACGTTCGTTATCCACCGTTGTTATTCAACAAAGGCCTCTGCTGGCAATCCATAGTTTTGCCAATTTTGCCTGCATGGAATCTGAGTGTACGTTCCTTTGCTCGTTGTAATTCTGGTAATGCAAAGGCCCGTACGTACTGCTGGAAATGCGGCTACTATTTGCCAATTACACTCGCTGTTTGCCTGATAGATGGCTAGTATTTGACTATCAGGTCATAGCAGGCTTGATTAATATTTACTGTTTTTGATAGTAAATTCTAGGTAATCAATTACCCTTGTAGGTGTCAATTTTGATTTAACTGGATGGATGAGGTAACCAATTCTATCAAACAGGGTTTTGGTTTGCTTTGACTGATGCTTCTGCCAATTCTTGGTGACTACAAAATGAAATTGTCCAAATATGCCATTACTATGTGGTTCTGAGACCTTTGTAGACCCAGAATTGGTTTCCGTAGTTTAGTCAATGGTCTAGGAGCTGATGTCAACCCATTTGGCAGATCCATACCATCCAGTTAAACTTCAAATATCTCCTGTTCTTAGTGAATAGACACCGAATAGTATGCATCTTTGAGGTCGATGCATGCCATGTGACCATTTTATAGGAAGCTCCTATAAAACAGTAGTTAAACCGTAACAAAATTACTGTTTCTAAAAGTCTATACTGCACAAATGAGTTACACCTGGATGAAGTGACATCCTCCATCTGTCACATGTCCTGAATGGCAATCCTGCCCAAAAATACTGGGCCTGCCTCAAAGACAATTCCAGTCCGAGTTCCAAGTCTGCTTGGAACCTGTGTATGTTGTGCAGTAAAATTATCACGTTATTATCTGTTTTTAAAAAACCCAGTTCTGAAATTTCTTGTTACAGGTAAACAACCTTTTATCCGAAAGCCTTGGGACCAGACACTTTTCGTAATTCAGAATTTGTCGGCATTTGGAATGGAAATTTTTTAGCGTAGATTTTAACGGCTGGCTCAGTGGTAGAGTGCTCGGCTCATATCCGCAAGGTTGCGAGTTTGCGCCTTGATCCCGGCAGTTACTCGGTGGCGAGTTTGAGTCTTCAATGTCGTTTTTTCTTGCAGAATAAATGTTTGTATGAAATGCAGTGTAGGAGAGGTGTACTGACTGTGTGGGCAGAACTTTCGAAGTGATTGCCCACCAGTCTAAAAGGCCGCTGTGTCTCCCTGTCCCTGGGATAGCAGGGGGTGATCAAACAGCACAATACCCCCCTCCCCCTCCAACTCCAGAGGAATCCGCTCCCCGATGGGCCGCTACGGCGACAAGTGGCAGTTTGCCCACAGCCCGAGCTGCGCCCCCTCATCCGCCGCCCCAAGAACAAGACGTACCTTGCACACCATCAGCTTCTTCCCCTACGTGTTCCTCTGGAGTTGGAGCGGGGCTGGGCTGGAGTTGCTGCTGGCTGTGGGTCTCTGGGATCTCCGTGCTTGCAGTGGGCCTGGGGGTCGGTGTCCCGTTGGTCCTGACGTCTCCGGCCACCCCCCTGGACTGGAGCTGAGACTGTGAACTGTACCGCCCTTGCCCCCTCCCTCTGCAACTGCAAACAACCCCACTCTCCTGCAAGGGCGGTACAGTTCCCGGAGGGTGGCAGGTGGCCGGAGACGTCAGGACCAACAGGAACCCGCTCCCCGATGGGCCCCTACGACGCCCCGAGCTGCGCCCCGTCATCCACAACCCAGGTTCCTCTGTAGTTGGAGCGGGGCTGGGCTGCTGTTGGCTGTGGGTCTCTGGGATCTCCGTGCTTGCAGTGGGCCTGGGGGTCGGTGTCCCGATGAGGGGGCGCAGCTCGGGGAACGGCTTCTGGTGATCCTGACGTCTCCGGCCAGTTTGCAGTTTTCCTCTGGAGTTGGAACGGGGCTGGGCTGCTGCTGGCTGTGGGTCTCTGGGATCTCTGTGCTTGCAGTGGGCCTGGGGGTCGGTGTCCTGTTGGTCCGTACGTCTCCGGTGACTGGCACTGACCTGCTGGTATCGCCGACGTGAAGACAGTGCAAAGCCCCCGCTATGTGCAATGAGATGACAGTGCAATGGGCGGGGAGCTGGGGAGGGGAGGGAAGGGGTCACACACATGGCCGGGAAGCAGAGGGGTGTAGGTGGGGTGAAACTGAAGGGAGGGAGCGACAATCTGCTGCTGCCTGCCCGCTGAGTTAAAAAGTTCCCACGCAAGACTCACGATACTCTGTTTTTAACTCAGCGGGCAGGCAGCAGCATATTGTCAATTATTAACCCTCCCGCGCAATATACCCTCACCTTCTCTTTTATGAATGGGGATTTAGTTCCCCTTTCTTCGAGGACCGACCGGAGGTTCCGCTGTCACCTCTGCGGGCCGCCCTCCGTGAACGTTTTCAAGGACCTTTCTTCAAGGACCGAAAAAATGTCCGCTATTCGGAGGTTTTCGTTATTTGGATCTTCGGATAAAAGGTTGTGCACCTGTATTGTCATTTTGAACAAGAACACAAGAGTAAATTACCAACATGTAACTGGTCCACAATCCCTTGTTTCAGTAAACCCAGACCCACCTACCTCCATGGCTACCGGTGGTCTTGTGGTAAGCCCAAAGGCCCCTGATGCGGATTCCTTTTCTCTCCTTGATTGGGAGTAGGACTGGTAAGGAGTGTGGATTCCATGTTTCTCCCGACCTCTGCTTGGGTCTGGTCTGAAACCTCATCATACTGAGCCTGCCTTGTAGGACAATTCTGGCCATTATTTTGAGTCTGCCTTGAAAGACGACTGATCATATTTCCGTGCCCAGCTTTCAAGCTACTACCGGATTCAGTGAACCGCTTACCCCCTATGGAGGTGTGGGGTGTGTTGTCGCCTACTGATGATTTGCTTGTCGTTGTGCGGATATTCTCTTGAGGCCATATGCATGTGCTCAGTATGTTCATACTTTAAATTCGAGATCAGTTACCTACTGATCATTCACACTCCCCTTCACTGAGAGTGAGGTTTGTAGGCAGCCCTGAAAACAGGTGCTGCCGCAGGCCCCTGAGGATACTTGTGCTGACATGGCCCTTCCAGTGGACCTAAGTGAGATTCTAGCTCTGGTCAGACTGAAAAGGACCATGAATGCTCCTCTCCTTAGAGCAGGAGACATTTGTGCAGCCCTGAAAACAGGTGCTGCTGCCTGCGGGTTCTCCATAATACCCGGGCTGTCAAGAGCTAGTTTCCCTCCAGGGAAGCACCCAGTGGAACCTGGATGATTGCAGAAGCACTTTTTTCTGTTTGTTTGTATGGAAGCTTATTATTCCTTTTATGTAAAGCATTTTGGTGTTGACTTAGTGCAATATAAGTAAAACTTACTTACTTAATTCCTTTCTTCTGCTTGTCCCTGGGAAGGTTCCCACCCCCTCTTCTTTGTACTCTGATTCAGAGTGGTTTCTTCCACATGTAGTTCCCCCTCCAATGGGGAAGACATTGGGCTGCCCCATGTGCGAGGCTCCCGGCCCCGGCACTGCTGTAGGCCCCGGGCTTATACTGCTCCCTCCTTTGGAGCAGATCATTGTTGGAGCAACTTCTCCATAAGTTGCTCCATGTGGGAGAAGTCGTCCTCAGACGCTCTCCGTTGAGGGAGGGTATCCCTCTTCCCCGGGCTCATCTGAGTCAACGGGTTAGTTTAGACTTGCGGGTGGTATTACGTCCCGCAGGACAACCATGGAGCTCTTGCTCCCGCGCAAAGTCTCCTGCCGATTATGCTGTCGGCGCTAATGTCGGGAACAAGACCGTCGCCCGCTATTTGGAAAGCTGCGGTCTTCGGCAGCCGACATCCCCGCGGGCCGTCTCCTCGACATCTGGGCTCTGAAAAAAACTTCAAGCCCGAAAGAACGCAGGTAAGTGATTTCAACTTCCCTTACCTGCTCATCCCGACGGCCTGGGAGGCTCAATGCCTGCCAGTCCGTCGTGCGTGTTGCGTTCAGACGTAATGACGCGCACGCAGACGGACGGCCCTTCTTCACGTAGTCACTCACGTGACTCCGAAGTAAAATAGACTCTGTGCATGTCCTCTCATGAATGTATATACCTCTACAAGATCACCCCTCATCTTCCTGCACTCTAGGGAATATAGTCCCAGCTTGCTCAACCTCTCCCTATAACTCAGACTCTCTTGTCCCACCAATATCCTTGTAAATGCTCTCTGTACCCTTTCCAACTTGACACCATCTTTCCTATCACAAGGTGTTTCAGTACCTCTTGTAGAAGACGATGGTGGCATTGCTGTGCCCACTGCATGAGTTGTAACAGATTTAGCAGTTGTAGCTATGTTTTCTGTTGGGTTATTCCTTACTCCACTGGTGGCCGTCGTGTGCAGTGTTGAACTGTGGTTGAGATCAGTGGGTGACGTGGAACCTGCAGAAGGAACACGAGTTTACAATTATTATTTGACATAGGTAGGACATGCAGTTTAGTTTAGTTTAGAGATGCAGCACGGAAACAGGCCCTTCGGCCCACCGAGCCCGCGCCGACCAGCGATCGCCCTGCGCTCTAGCACTATCCTGCACACGCTGAAGGGGCTGTCCCACTTGGGCGACCTAACCCGCGAGTTCTGGCGAGTTTGCCTTCAGCTCATACTCGCAGCATGGTCGACAAGAGGTCCTAGGAGGTCTTTGTAACTCTCCTTCATGCTCAAGAGTGGTCCCCGTGTACTCGAGGCCTCAGCTAGGTTGCGGCGTATTTTTCAACATGCTGAAAATTGCACACGAGTAACAAAAGGTCCCCATGGAAAAAAATCGATATATTTTTTACTCGTAGGTTTAGTCGAAGTAGGTCGTAGTAGGTCGGCATGTGAGTCGTAGGTAATTGAAGGTAGTCAAAGGTAGTCGTAGATAGCCTTCAACATAGTCGAAGGGAGGTCGAAGGAAATCGAAGGAGGTCGTCTTCACTCTCCACTATTCGCTGTCCAATTTTCCTGAAGTTAGTCGTGGCTAGTCTTCAACATAGTCGAAGGAGGTTGAGGGAGGTCTTCGGCATAGTCGAAGGAGGTCTTCAACATGTCATTTTTTCAAAATCTCCTAAACTCTTCTAAACTCGCCAATTAGGTCGCCGCAGTTGGACAGACCCTTGAGGAAAAGGCTCGCTATAACTCAGACTACCGAGTCCGAGCAACATCCTTGTAAATGCTCTCTGCAGCCTTTCCAGCCTTTTTGGGAGATTGCAACCTTCACGTGGTCCGCCCTGTTTCAACGAATGCAATCAACCTGGCGTGCACAATCAAATAAGATCAAACAGAACAAGTTGTCCTACAACTTTAGGCTGTGCACGCCATACGCAAGAAGAAGGAGAAGAAGCCTTTCCAACTTGAAAACATCTTTCCTAATACAAGGTGTTTCCTCACACCTGACCATTCTCAATCTCAAAAATGAGTAGACATAAAGGCAGAGTGGCACAGCGGTAGAACTGAGTGAGGTGTGGATGGAGGTGATGGAAGGGAGGTTGCTTTGTGTGAAGGCCCAGCCGTCAATGTCCACATCCTCATCTGAAAGTTGGCCCCTTCAAAAGTATGCCAGTCTCTTAGAAGACTAATATAAATTGTTGTAGAGGGGGGACTTGAACTTACAACTTTCAGTATCTGGGATAAATGTGTTACCTTAGGAACGCCAGAGACCCGGGTTCGATCCTGACTATGGGCACTGTCTGTACGGAGTTTGTACATTCTCCCCGTGACCTACATGGGTTTCTTTGGGGCTCTCCAGTTTCCTCCCACACTCCAAACACGAACAGGTTTATATATGAAATGATAAACTATCCCTGGTGTGTGTGGGATAGAATTAGTGTGCGGGGTGATCACTGGTCGGCGCGGACATAGTAGGCCGAAGGGCCTGTTTCCACGCTGTATCTCTGAAGTCTAAAGTGAAGTGAACATTCAATTGGTGATCAGACCCGACGTGTGATACAATGCATATTCAGCGCAAGGCTTAGAAAACAGATTTTCCGTCATGTATCTAATGATTCATTCTCCTTACCTAATGTTGGCGTAATTGCGCTATTTTGTGCCGTTGTAGAGATGCCGTTACTTTGGGATGAAGGAACCGTGGACTTTGTTACACTTTGAGTTTGATTGGGACTTGCCGGTGATGTTGATAATTGTTTAGTCATGAGGGTGCTTGTTGAAGACGGCGCTGATGTACTAGCTTGGCCTTGAATTGTAGCAGGATCAGTAGTTGGATGCTTGGTTTCTGTTGCTTTATTCTCTGTGGCGATTGTCGGTTTCAGCGTTGAACTGTTATCGGAACCAATGATTGACCAGGAACCTGCTGAAGGAACAAGTTTGCAATTATTATTGGACAGGGGTAGCACATGTAGTTTAGTTTGGTTCAGGGATGCAGCGCGGAAACAGGCCCTTCGGCCCACCGAGTCCGGTCGCCCCGTACACTAGCACTACCCCGCCCACACCAAGCCAATAAACCTACAAAAACCTGCACGTCTTTGGAGTGTGGGAGGAAACCGGAGCACCCGGAGAAAACCCACGCAGGTCACAGGGAGAAGGTACAAACTCGAACGTACAGACAGCACCCGTAGTCAGGAATGAACCCGGGTCCCTGGTGCTGTGAGGCAGCAACTCTACTGCTGCTCCACCGTGCTGCCCACATCCAGTTGCATTCATCCAGGGACATCCTTTTCTTGTTCTGCATTTAATTGCATCATGAACAATGTAATGTTTCAAGGTCAGTTTATTGTCACATGTACCAGTTAAGGTGCAGTGACATTAGAATTACCATACAGCCATACGAAGTGAAAAGCAACAAGACACACAGCCACATAAAATAAAAGTTAACATCAACATCCACCACAGTGGATTTCAACTTTCCTCACTGCGATGGAAGGCAATAAAGTTAAATCTTCTTCCTCTGTGTTCTCCCGTGGTCAGGGCAGTCGAACCATCCGCATCCGACCATTCGGGGTGATCGAAACTCCCGGGTCGGGGCGGTTGAAACTCTCTCCGAGGCATGGAGCTCCCGGGTCGGCTTCACGATGTTAAAGTCCTCAGGGCCCCCGCGGTTGGAGCTTGGACCCCCGGCAAAGGGATCGCAAGCTCCGCGACGTTAACCATCGGCAAAGGGATGGGCCGGGTGAACGGGTGACTGCAAGTCAACGTGGAGGGCCGAAGGGCCTGTTCCCATGCTGTATGTCTGAACCAAACTAAACATGAGTTAGTCTGTTTTAGTGACGGTAAATATATACTCATATCCCAAGACAACCCTTCTTCCACTTCTCGCCAGCTTGAATTTTTCTAGTGGGGAGATTGTTAGGGCAGCACGGTGGCGCAGCGGTAGAGTTGCTGCCTCACAGTGGTTACAGCGCCAGAGACCCGGGTTCAATCCTGCCTACGGGTGCTGTCCGTACGGAGTTTGTACGTTCTCCCTCTTCCCAGAAGACCTGGGCGGGTTTTCTCCGAGATCTTCGGTTTCCTCTCACAGACGTACAGGTTTGTAGGTCAATTGGCTTGGTTTAAATTTAAATTGTCCCTTGTGTGTGTCAGCTAGTGTTAGTGTGCAGGGGTCGCTGGTCGGCACGGACCCAGTGGGCCGAAGGGCCCGTATCCTCGCTGCATCTCTAAACTAAACTGGATAATCTTATCTATACCCTTCACAAGCGAAAATTTTCAACATGTTGTAAATCCAGCGGCGACCAGAAAGACGCTGCGACTACTTACGACCATACAGGCGACACCCTGGCGACATGTCACGGGGTGAAGCCTACATGATCGTGAGTAGTCGCCCAAAGAGTCGTACCTGGATTTTCAACATGTTTACATTTTTCGGGCGACCTGCAACGACCTATGACGGGTGCCGGCAGCCGCCGAAAAAGTCGCGTAAGTGGGACAGGTCAGAAAGCTTAAATTCCCATTGTGGAGATCATAGAAGAATTCTAGGCAATGGTGAAGGAATAGCGGGTTTGGATAAGATGTTAAATGAAGGCCCGTTCCACCTCTTACGTAGAGGAAAGTGATTCCTCACAAGGCCAGAAACACAAGGAGCTCAGGTCAATCGATCACTGAAATACTAAATTCACTTGTTTTTATCGTACCACACTTTGTGTCAGACTCGTGTACAAGTCAACTCCCTTTGTTATGATGGTGCCTACAATTCAAAAGTACTTCACCGGATGTTAGATATTTTATAGAGGTGGTCTTTTAGGGGAGTATAAATTTTTGAGAGGACTAGATTGCAGTCTCTCACCCAGAGTAGGGAAATCGAGAAACAGAGGACTTCGGCTTAAGAAAAATGGTCCCAATGTTGGGCGAGTCCAGAACCAGGGGCCACAGTCTAAGAATAAAGGGGAGGCCATTTAAAACTGAGATGCGAATAAACTTTTCACCCAGAGAGTTGTGAATTTGTGGAATTCTCTGCCACACAAGGCAGAGAATTCACTAAATGAATTTAAAAGAGAGTTCGATAGAGCTCTTGGGGCTAGCGGAGTCAGTGGATATGGGGAGAAGGCAGGTACGGGTTACTGATTGTGGATGATCAGCCATGATCATAATGAATGGCGGTGTTGGCTCGAAGGGCCGAATGGCCTCCTGCTGCACCGAATGGCCTCCTCCTGCACCTAAGCTCAGGGGCAAGCGCGCTTTTGCGGTTGCAGCCCCTAGACTGTGGAACAGCATCCCTCTTCTCCTCAGAACTGCCCCCTCCCTTGACTCCTTTAAGCCTAGACTTAAAACCTACTACTACTCACAAGCGTTTCTTGAGGTCATAGAAACATAGAAAATAGGTGCAGGAGTAGGCCATTCGGCCCTTCGAGCCTGCACCGCCATTCGATATGATCATGGCTGATCATCCAACTCAGTATCCCATCCCTGCCTTCTCTCCATACCCCCTGATTCCTTTAGCCACAAGGGCCACATCTAACTCCCTCTTAAATATAGCCAATGAACTGGCCTCAACTACCTTCTGTGGCAGAGAATTCCAGGGCTTCACCACTCTCTGTGTGAAAAATGTTTTTCTCATCTCGGTCCTAAAAGATTTCCCCCTTATCCTTAAACTGTGTCCCCTAGTTCTGGACTTCCACAACATCGGGAATAATCTTCCTGCATCTAGCCTGTCCAACCCGTTAAGAATTTTGTAAGTTTCTATAAGATCCCCCCTCAATCTTCTGAATTCCAGCGTGTACAAGTCGAGTCTATCCAGTCTTTCTTCATATGAAAGTCCTGCCATCCCAGGAATCAGTCTGGTCCCCTGAGGGAGCGCTGTATGTATTGTTTGATCTATGTACCATTGTATGTAGCATGTTAGTACCTGCACTGATGTAAAGCACTTTGGTCAACAAGAGTTGTTTTAAATGTGCTATAGAAATAAAATTGACTTGACTTGACTATGTTTCTACGTTTCTATTCAATATCTAAGGACGATGAACCTCAAGGGTTAAGTGACAAGGGAAGGAGCCAAGACCATTTCGAGATGGCACCAGAGGCACAAAGGCCCTGTGGCTTCCTCCTTTTCTCAAGGTAGTACGATGCATAAAAATAAACAGGATTCACAATACTTTCATCCTTCCAATTGTGGCTCGGGAAGGGTATGCCGAGAACAAAAGCGAAAAGATTTCTTTGGAGCCCATCATTATCGGCAAATCTCTGGCGCTGCGACCTCCCACCGCCATTGTACGCAACTCTGAAACAAAACACTTTGGATAGCCAGTGAGAAGTGGGCAGCTTGACATCTGGATGGTAGGTATTGTGCTTTGCTTTACCCCTCACCAAAGAAGATTGAGTCTCTTAGAAGACTAATATAAATTGTTGTAGAGGGGGGACTTGAACTTACAACTTTCAGTATCTGGGATAAATGTGTTACCTTAGGAACGCCAGAGACCCGGGTTCGATCCTGACTATGGGCACTGTCTGTACGGAGTTTGTACATTCTCCCCGTGACCTACATGGGTTTCTTCGGGGCTCTCCAGTTTCCTCCCTCACTCCAAACACGAACAGGTTTATATATGAAATGATAAACTATCCCTGGTGTGTGTGGGATAGAATTAGTGTGCGGGGTGATCACTGGTCGGCACGGACATAGTAGGCCGAAGGGCCTGTTTCCACGCTGTATCTCTGAAGTCTAAAGTGAAGTGAACATTCAATTGGTGATCAGACCCGACGTGTGATACAATGCATATTCAGCGCAAGGCTTAGAAAACAGATTTTCCATCATGTGTCTAATGATTAATTCTCCTTACCTAATGTTGGCGTAATTGCGCTATTTTGTGCCGTTGTAGAGATGCCGTTACTTTGGGATGAAGGAACCGTGGACTTTGTTACACTTTGAGTTTGATTGGGACTTGCCGGTGATGTTGATAATTGTTTAGTCGTGAGGGTGCTTGTTGAAGACGGCGCTGATGTACTAGCTTGGCTTTGAATTGTAGCAGGATCAGTAGTTGGATGCTTGGTTTCTGTTGCTTTATCCTCTGTGGTGATTGTCGGTTTCAGCGCTGAACTGTTATCGGAACCAATGATTGACCAGGAACCTGCTGAAGGAACAAGTTTGCAATTATTATTGGACAGGGGTAGCACATGTAGTTTAGTTTGGTTCAGGGATGCAGCGCGGAAACAGGCCCTTCGGCCCACCGAGTCCGGTCGCCCCGTACACTAGCACTACCCCGCCCACACCAAGCCAATAAACCTACAAAAACCTGCACGTCTTTGGAGTGTGGGAGGAAACCGGAGCACCCGGAGAAAACCCACGCAGGCCACAGGGAGAAGGTACAAACTCGAACGTACAGACAGCACCCGTAGTCAGGAATGAACCCGGGTCCCTGGTGCTGTGAGGCAGCAACTCTACTGCTGCGCCACCGTGCTGCCCACATCCAGTTGCATTCATCCAGGGACATCCTTTTCTTGTTCTGCATTTAATTGCATCATGAACAATGTAATGTTTCAAGGTCAGTTTATTGTCACATGTACCAGTTAAGGTGCAGTGACATTAGAATTACCATACAGCCATACGAACTGAAAAGCAACAAGACACACAGCCACATAAAATAAAAGTTAACATCAACATCCACCACAGTGGATTTCAACTTTCCTCACTGCGATGGAAGGCAATAAAGTTAAATCTTCTTCCTCTGTGTTCTCCCGTGGTCAGGGCAGTCGAACCATCCGCATCCGACATTCGGGGTGATCGAAACTCCCGGGTCGGGGCGGTTGAAACTCTCTCCGAGGCATGGAGCTCCCGGGTCGGCCTCTTCCTACCAGAGACCGCGGGCTTCACGATGTTAAAGTCCTCAAGGCCCCCGCGGTTGGAGCTTGGACCCCCGGCAAAGGGATCGCAAGCTCCGCGACAGTTAACCATCAGCAAAGGGATGGGCCAGGGTGAACGGGTGACTGCAAGTCAACGTGGAGGGCCGAAGGGCCTGTTCCCATGCTGTATGTCTGAACCAAACTAAACATGAGTTAGTCTGTTTTAGTGACGGTAAATATATACTCATATCCCAAGACAACCCTTCTTCCACTTCTCGCCAGCTTGAATTTTTCTAGTGGGGAGATTGTTAGGGCAGCACGGTGGCGCAGCGGTAGAGTTGCTGCCTTACAGTGGTGACAGCGCCAGAGACCCGGGTTCAATCCTGCCTACGGGTGCTGTCCGTACGGAGTTTGTACGTTCTCCCTCTTCCCAGAAGACCTGGGCGGGTTTTCTCCGAGATCTTCGGTTTCCTCTCACAGACGTACAGGTTTGTAGGTCAATTGGCTTGGTTTAAATTTAAATTGTGCCTTGTGTGTGTCAGCTAGTGTTAGTGTGCAGGGGTCGCTGGTCGGCACGGACCCAGTGGGCCGAAGGGCCCGTATCCTCGCTGCATCTCTAAACTAAACTGGATAATCTTATCTATACCCTTCACAAGCGAAAATTTTCAACATGTTGTAAATCCAGCGGCGACCAGAAAGACGCTGCGACTACTTACGACCATACAGGCGACACCCTGGCGACATGTCACGGGGTGAAGCCTACATGATCGTGAGTAGTCGCCCAAAGAGTCGTACCTGGATTTTCAACATGTTTACATTTTTCGGGCGACCTGCAACGACCTATGACGGGTGCCGGCAGCCGCCGAAAAAGTCGCGTAAGTGGGACAGGTCAGAAAGTTTAAATTCCCATTGTGGAGATCATAGAAGAATTCTAGGCAATGGTGAAGGAATAGCGGGTTTGGATAAGATGTTAAATGAAGGCCCGTTCCACCTCTTACGTAGAGGAAAGTGATTCCTCACAAGGCCAGAAACACAAGGAGCTCAGGTCAATCGATCACTGAAATACTAAATTCACTTGTTTTTATCGTACCACACTTTGTGTCAGACTCGTGTACAAGTCAACTCCCTTTGTTATGATGGTGCCTACAATTCAAAAGTACTTCACCGGATGTTAGATATTTTATAGAGGTGATCTTTTAGGGGAGTATAAATTTTTGAGAGGACTAGATTGCAGTCTCTCACCCAGAGTAGGGAAATCGAGAAACAGAGGACTTTGGCTTAAGGTGAAAGGGCAAAGATTTAATAGGAATCTGAGGGGTAACATTTTTACACAAAGGGTGGTGGTCAGTGCGGGCAAGTGGGGCCGAAGGGCCTGTTTCCACGCTGTATCACTCTATGACTCTATTTGAAAGACTTAGAGGGATATGAGCCAAATGTGGGTAAATGGGACCAGCTTCCATGGGGCATTGGGTTGGCATGGACGAGTTGGGCCGAAGGGCCTATTTCAGTGCCATATAACTATGAAGCTATAATGAGAAGCACAAGATATATTCAAACATTCTTTTAACTTTGCTCATAATTGATAGGAGTAGATTTGGACCATTCAGCCCATCAAGTCCACTCTGCCATTCAGTCATGGCTGACTTATCTCTCTCTTCTAACCCCATTTTCCTGCCTTCTCCCCATAACTTCTGACACCCGTACTAATCACAAATCTATCTAGTTCTGCTTTAAAAAAATCCACTGACTTGGCAAAGAATTCCCCAGATTCACCACCCTCTGACTAAAGATATTTCTCCTCATCTTCCTAAACGAAAGTCTAATTCTGAGGCTATGACCTAGGCTCTCCCACTGGTGGAAACATCCACTCTATCCAAGCCTTACACTATTCTGTACGTTTGAATGAGTTTCCACCTCATTCTTCTAAACTCCAGCAAGTACAGGCCCAGTGCCGACAAACGCTCATCATAGGTTAACCCCCCCCCTCATTCCTGGGATCATTCTTTGTTGTTAATAAGAACAACAACAAAAAAGAGCCTTTGTTATTTTCAGTCATTGATGAAATCTTGGCCTGACACAGTTACGGTTTTGCACTATCAATAGGATGAACTAAAATGTCAAAGTAGCAGGATGCACCTGTGATAATAATCGTGCAATGTTCTTCAAACATCCAAATATTTGAACATCATCAGTCTGACTGCAAGACACAATGTGTATAATGGGCATAATGCTCAATGTGACCTTGTGTAACCTCTCTGTAGTAACCCATTCAGGCTTGTCGAGCTGCCACACTCCTCGGGATATGGAGAGAATGCAGGAACGGGCTACTGATTTTGGATGATCTGCCATGATCATATTGAATGGAGTTGCTGGCACGAAGGGCCGAATGGCCTACTCCTGCACCTATTTTCTATGCTTCTACTCCCCATGGAGGCTCCTGTAAGTTCACAAGTGATAGGAGCAGAATTAGGGCGTTCGCCCTATGGTCTACTCCGCCATTCAATCATGGTAGAGTTGCTGCCTTACAACGCTAGAGACCGGATTTCAATCCTGACTACGGGCGCTGTCTGTACATAGTTTGTACGTTCTCTCTGTCACCTGCGTGGGTTTTCTCCGAGATCTACAGTTTCCTCCCTCACACCAAAGACGTACAGGTTTGTAGGTTAATTGGCTTGGTGTCATTGTAAATTGTCCCTAGTGTGTGTAGGATAGTGTTAATGTGTGGGAATCGCTGGTCGGTGCGGACTCACTGGGTCGAAGGGCTTGTTTCCGCACTGTATCTCCAAACTAAACTGAACAAGACTAAAACTCCTTGTTCCTGTTTCAATCTGTAAGACGTCACTTTTTTAAAAACCTTCTCCTTTTTCTACCTTTCAAGGTAAAATGCTTCTGCTTCTGGGATGTGTAAAAAGGAACTGCAGATGCTGGTTTAAACTGAAGATAGATACAAAAAGCTGGAGTAACTCAGCGGGAAGGGGCAGGATCTCTGGGGAAATGGAACGGGTGCCGTTTCGGGTCGAGACTGACGTCTGGAGAAGGGTCTCGACCCGAAACGTCGCCCATTCCTTCTATCCAGATATGCTGCCTGTCCCGCTGAGTTATTCCAGCTTTTTGTGTCTATCTTCGGTCCTCTGGGATATTCAGTCCATGATGGACCTTCGGGCACTGTCTTTGAGAAAGCTTGGAGCCAATGGTGAGATTCTTACAAAATTACCTCCGTGACTTCTCAACGGCAGAGATGACATTTGGCGTCCAAGAAAGCTCCACCCAAACCCCTTCCTCTTCACCGCTCTTGTGCGCGGGCCGCAAGTGCCAGAACTTTCTTGTTTTAGATTTTTCATTCCGGTTTCCGTTAAGAGGAAATGCAAGGAAACACTCCGCAAACTGCTTCCCCGCAGATTTGTGTTTGCTACATTTCACTTGACGCAGCCTTACAGCCCAGTGACACGGGTTCGACCCTGACTACGGGTGCTCTCTCTATTCTCCCCGTGACCTGCGTGGGTTTTCTCCGGGAGTTCCGATCTCCTCCCACACTCCAAAGACGTGTAGGTTTGTAGGTCAATTGGCAAAATCTGTAAAGTTGTAAATTGTCTTTAGTGTGTGTAGGATAGTGTTAACGTGCGGGGATCGCTGGTCAGCACAGACTCGGTGGGCCGAAGGGCCTGTTTCCACGCTGTATTCCTAAACGAAACAAAACCTTTCATCTCCACAGTCGCTCATTCGATTAGCCCTCCCCTACCTGTTAATCTCACTCACATTTGACTGCGTTTCACGTGCAGGAAGGAACCGCTGGTTTATACTGAAGATGGACACAAAGTGCTGGAGCAACTCAGCGGGACAGGCAGCATCTTTCAGTCAGGCAGCAAGGAGATGAGGAGGAATTCCTTTAGTCAGAGGGTGGTGAATCTGTGGAATTCATTGCCACAGACGGCAGTGGAGGCCAAGTCAATGGATATATTTTTAGGCGGAGATTGACAGATTCTTGATTAATTCCAAAAAGTTTGGGTGTAAAACTGTTCACAGAGGTTAGTGAGATACAGGATATAATCCAATGACCGATGGCAACTGGATTCCTGAGATCATGGGATGAGTTAATCTTCCTACCTTCCAACCATCTTATGTAAGCGATTTTATATATATAGCAGTTGAAATGTTAAAAAAGTCAGATTAAATTTGATAATTGTGAAATGTCAGTGGTAGTCAGTCACAGAGCCATCGAGTTGTACAGCATGGAAACAGGCCCTTCGGCCCGACTTCCCTATCCCAATCTTGATGCCCCATTTACACTAGGCCCACCTGCCCACAATTTGCCCCATATCCCTCTAAAGTTTTCCTATATCCATTCATTTTACCTCATACCCAAGGGGCAGCTTTTCCACACAAAGGGTGGTGGATGTATGGAACGAGCTGCCGGAGGAGGGAGTTGGGCAGATGGTTTCTTCCCTCTACGATCAGTCTGAAGAAGGGTCCCAACCCGAAACATCACCTATCCAAGTTCTCCACCTTACGATCAATTTATAGTGACCAAGTAACCAACCAAGGAAGCTGCACGTCTTTGGGATGTAGGAGGAAACCGGAGCACCCGGAGGAAACCCATGCAGTCACTGGGAGAACGTGCAAACTCCACATGGATACCACTGGAGGTCAGGATCTAAAGTGGATCACTGATGCAGTGAGGCAGCAACTTAATTCGCTTCAGAGCCAAATAACTAAAAGTCTCTGATTTTGCTAAACACCGATGAAAAAATCCCACTCCAGAACTGGCGGCTGCAGCGGTAGAATTGTTGCCGTCCAGCGCCAGAGACCCGGGTTTGATCCTGACTACGGGTGCTGTCTGTACGGAGTTTGTACGCTCTCTCCGTGACCTGCGTGGGCTTTCTCCGGCATCCTCGGTTTCCTCCCATGCTCCATAGACGTACAGGTTTGTAGGTTAATTGGCTTGGTATGAATGTAAAAAATGTGGGATAGTGTTAATGTGCGGGGATTACTGGTCGGTGTGGACTTGGTGGGCCGAAGGGCCTGTTTCCATGCTGTATCTCTAAACTAAGAGTATAGAGTGGATTAGACTGCAGTGAAGAAAGCTAATGGCATGTTGGCCTTCATGATGAGAGGATTTGAGTGTAGGAGTAAAGAGGTCCTTCTGCAGTTGTACAGGGCCCAGGTGAGACCACATGTGGAGTATTGTGTGCAGTTTTGGTCTCCTAATTTGAGGAAGGACATCCCTGGTATTGAGGCAGTGCAGCGTAGGTTCACAAAGTTAATCCCTGGGATGGCGGGACTGGTATTTGAGGAAAGATTGGAAAGACTGGGCTTGTATTCACTGGAATTTAGAAGGATGAGAGGATATCTTATAGAAACATATTACATTATAAAAGGACTGGACAAGCTGGAAAAATGGTCCCAATGTTGGGCGAGCCCAGAACCAGGGGCCACAGTCTAAGAATAAAGGGGAGGCCATTTAAAACTGAGATGCGAATAAACTTTTCACCCAGAGAGTTGTGAATTTGTGGAATTCTCTGCCACACAAGGCAGAAAATTCACTAAATGAATTTAAAAGAGAGTTCGATAGAGCTCTTGGGGCTAGCGGAGTCAGGGGATATGGGGAGAAGGCAGGTACGGGTTACTGATTGTGGATGATCAGCCATGATCACAATGAATGGCGGTGTTGGCTCGAAGGGCCGAATGGCCTCCTGCTGCACCGAATGGCCTCCTCCTGCATATAAGGTCAGGGGCGAGCGCGCTTTTGCGGTTGCAGCCCCTAGACTGTGGAACAGCATCCCTCTTCTCCTCAGAACTGCCCCCTCCCATTGACTCCTTTAAGCCTAGACTTAAAACCTACTACTACTCACAAGCGTTTCTTGAGGTCATAGAAACATAGAAAATAGGTGTAGGAGTAGGCCATTCGGCCCTTCGAGCCTGCACCGCTATTCGATATGATCATGGCTGATCATCCAACTCAGTATCCCATCCCTGCCTTCTCTCCATACCCCCTGATCCCTTTAGCCACAAGGGCCACATCTAACTCCCTCTTAAATATAGCCAATGAACTGGCCTCAACTACCTTCTGCGGCAGAGAATTCCAGAGATTCTCCACTCTCTGTGTGAAAAATGTTTTTCTCATCTCGGTCTTAAAAGATTTCCCCCTTATCCTTAAACTGTGTCCCCTAGTTCTGGACTTCCCCAACATCGGGAATAATCTTCCTGCATCTAGCCTGTCCAACCCCTTAAGAATTTTGTAAGTTTCTATAAGATCCCCCCTCAATCTTCTGAATTCCAGCGAGTACAAGCCGAGTCTATCCAGTCTTTCTTCATATGAAAGTCCTGCCATCCCAGGAATCAGTCTGGTCCCCTGAGGGAGCGCTGTATGTATGTATTGTTTGATCTATGTACCATTGTATGTAGCACGTTAGTACCTGCACTGATGTAAAGCACTTTGGTCAACAAGAGTTGTTTTAAATGTGCTATAGAAATAAAATTGACTTGACTTGACTATGTTTCTACGTTTCTATTCAATATCTAAGGACGATGAACCTCAAGGGTTAAGTGACAAGGGAAGGAGCCAAGACCATTTCGAGATGGCACCAGAGGCACAAAGGCCCTGTGGCTTCCTCCTTTTCTCAAGGTAGTACGATGCATGCAGCTAAAAATAAACAGGATTCACAATACTTTCATCCTTCCAATTGTGGCTCGGGAAGGGTATGCCGAGAACAAAAGCGAAAAGATTTCTTTGGAGACCATCATTATCGGCAAATCTCTGGCGCTGCGACCTCCCACCGCCATTGTACGCAACTCTGAAACAAAACACTTTGGATAGCCAGTGAGAAGTGGGCAGCTTGACACCTGGATGGTAGGTATTGTGCTTTGCTTTACCCCTCACCAAAGAAGATTGAGATGTGTTGAATTCGCTCCAGCTATTTTTAGTGCAAAGGAAATTTAGAATAATAACTTAGGAAGCTGTACACAGCACACCCATCCCCACGGACACACCCACCAAAGCGCCATTTCAATGATTGCTATTTAATCCCCCCCCCCCCCCCCCTCCCAGAGGTAAGTTTTAAGCTGCATTTGTGAACATAATGGGGTGAAGTGTTCTCAAGGGAGGATGTCGTGGGTGGGTTAGGGAGGGGAGGTACCGGGAGAACAGACTTGAAAGGAGTTCCTTTTGTACGGCGTCTTGTAACTTCAGGACAGACCCTGGAGGGCCAGGGGCAACACGGTAGAGTTGCTACCTTACAGAGCCAGAGCCCCAGGCCCAATCCTCACTACGGGACGTTTCGCGTGTGGTTTCTCCGAGCTGTCCGGTTTCCTCCCACACTCCAAAGACGTGCAGGTTTGTAGGTTAATTGGCTTGGAATAAATTTAAATTGTCCCTCGTGAAGGATAGTGTTAATGTGCGGGGATCGCTGGTCGGTGCGGACTCGGTGGGTCATTGTTTTCGCGCTGTATCTCTAAACTCAACTAAACACTACACCAGTGGATCCACTCTAGATGTGGCCAGCTTTGCATTTTGGTGGGAGAGCAGGACAGTGATCACGGTGGTAGCAGAGCACAGAGTTACATAGAGCTACAGCAACGAAACAGGCCCTTCGGCCCATCAAGCCCACACTGACCATCAACTACCAATTTTACAATGACCTCCAGTCTCTACACCTTGACCGTACTCAAAAGGTTGTGAGGGAATTTAGAGGGACGTGGTGGTGCATCTGATGGAGTTGCTGCCTCACGGGGCCAGAGACACAGGTTCGATCCTGACCTCAGGTGCTGTCTGTGCGGTTTACACATTCTCCCCGTGATTGATTGATTGATTGATTATACCTTTAATAATCCTTTTCAGGAAATTACAGTGCCACGACAGCTTCAAGACAAACATAACACCACACATTTCCTCAAATGGCTTCCATACTTAACAAGTTAAAAAAACGTTAAAATACAAGTTAAAATACAATTAATTTATAAAAAGTGCAATTATTTATGCGCATTATAAAGTCTTATAGCAGCTGGTAAACAGGACTTCCTATATCTCTCCGTTTTGCACATTGGTGCAATCAGCCTCTGACTGAAGATGCTGCTCTTGATCACCTTCAGGGCATGGAGTGGGTGAGTGGGGTTTGTCATTATAGAACCTAGTTTATTTAGAGTTCTGGCCTCTGCCACCTGCTGGACCGTTCGTTGCTCAGCCCCGACCACTGAGCCGGCCTTCCTGATTAGTTTGTCCAGTCTGTTTTTATCCGCTATACGGGCGCCATCTCCCCAACAGGCCACAGCAAAAAAACAGAGCACTGGCCACCACTGAATGGTAGACACTGCACAGTAGGGGTTGGCAGATATTAAATGACCTCAGCCTCCTTAAAAAATACAGTCGGCTTTGTCCCTTCCTGTACACCGCCTCCATATGACACTTCCAGTTCAGCTCACTGTCAAGCTGCACCCCAAGGTACCTGTGATTAGCGACCACCTCCACCTCAGTGCCCTTAATGGTGATCGCGTGTTTTCCCTCCGGGTGCTCCGGGTTCCTCCCACACCCCAAAGACGTGTGTGTTTGCAGGTTAATTGACCCCTAGTGTGTAGTGAGTGGGTGCAAAACTGGGATAACATAGAACTAGTATGAACGGGTGCTCGATGGTCGGAATGGACTCGGAGGTCCGAAGGGCCTGTTTCCATGCTCTATCGCTAAACTAAACAAGAAAATACAAGTTTCAGGGCAACTTCTTAGAGTTGCATTTGCTTCCAGCATGATGATGCTAGGAAGTGCAGATGCTGCAATTTTGAGCAAAAACACAAGGTGCTGGAGTGACTCAGCGGGGGAGTTATTCTGGTTGACTCTCCGAATTACTCCAGCACTGTGTGTTTTACCTTCAATATGGCATTGGATTAGCTAAAGGGGCTATCCCACTTGGGCAACCCAATTGGCGAGTTTAGAAGAGCTTAGGAGAGTTTGAAAAAATGTCATGTTGAAGACTTCTTTTGACTATGTTGAAGACTATGTTCGACTAGCTGCGACTAACTTCGGGAAAATTGGACACCGAATAGTGGAGAGTGAAGACGACTTCCTTCGATCTCTTTCGACCTCCCTTCGACCTCCCTTCGATTATGATGAAGACCACCTACGACTAGCTCCGACTACCTTCGACTAACATGCCGACCTACTACGACCTACTACGACTAAACCTACGAGTAAAAAAGTATCGATTTTTTCCATGGCGACCTTTTTTTACCCGCGGACATTTTTTTTAACATTTTGAAGAAAGCGTCGCGACCTAACTGAGACCTCGAGTACGCGGAGACCACTCTCGAGCATGAAGGAGAGTCACCAAGACCTCCTACGACCTCGTGGCGACCATGCTGCGAGTATGAATCGAGGGCAAACTCGCCAGAATTCGCGGTAGAGGTGGCCCAAGTGGGACAGGCCCTTAAGGGATACAAGATTAAAATTGTGATGCATGTTTATTCCCCTAAAGTCTTATGTTCTGATGTTTGTTTTCTTTCTTAATTTAGCAGGATGTGGGTGTCACCAGCAAGGTCTGTGTTTAGGAGTTAGTATCAGTAATGGTGGCCACAAAATTATCAGGCTGTTTTACTGATGCCCTTCTTTTACCCAATTGTTTTCTTTTACCTAATCTAGCACACTCCCTTCCCCTAAAGGACATTATGGAAGCTGCATAATTAGGCAAGGGTTACATCCTACGGCACATTGGGGATTCGAGGACCTATGTCCTCTGGTCCTCGAATCCCCAACTCTGGGTAAAAGACTCTGTGCATCTACCCGATCTAGTCCTCTCATGATAGAAGGAGGAATGCAACCCAATGTATTCTGACGGTCACAGCCAAAGGCACCAACAGCGCAGGCGTTGGTTTCGTATTTCTGGTGTTGATTTAGTATTGCCATGTGGACCGAGGTACAACAAAAGTTTTATTTTGAGTGCCACCCACGCAGATCGCTTGGGCAGCTTGCAAACCAGCAGTATGAGTTTTGATTTCTCTAACTTCAAGTAACCCTTGCTTTCCCTCTCCCTCCATCCCTCCCCCACCCTAGTTCTCCAACTAGTTTCACTCTCCTCCTGATTAATTTCACTGTTTGTATGCCTCGTTGTCATCTTCTCCTCAGCCGACAATAAACCATTCCGCATTTCCTTGACCATTGTCCGCTTTGATCTGTCATTTTCACACCCATATCTCCAGTTTCCCTCTCCCCTGACTCTCAGTCCGAATAGGCAATAGAAAATAGGTGCAGGAGTAGGCCATTCAGCCCTTCGAGGCAGCATCGCCATTCACTGTGATCATAGCTGATCATCCACAATCAGTACCCTGTTCCTGCCTTCTCCCCATACCCCTTGACTCAGCTAGCCCTATATCTAACTCTCTCTTGAAAGCATCCAGAGAATTGGCCTCCACTGCCGTCTGAAGCAGAGAATTCCACAGATTCACAACTCTCTGGGTGAAAAAGATTCACAACTCTCTGGGTGAAGAAGGGTCTCGACTCGAAATGTCACCCATTCCTTCTGTCCTACTGAGTTACTCCAGCATTTTGTGTCTATCTTCCTTCTAAACCTATCCTATCCATGTATGTGTCTAAATGTATTTTAAATGTTGCGATAGTACCTGCCTCAACTACCTCCTGTGGCAGCTTGCTCCGTACACCCACTATTCTTTGTGATAAAGGGAATAACGTTTAGTGCAAGATAATGTCCTACTAACGATAGCCCGAGGGTCTCCAGCGAGAGAAGGTAGTTCAGAACTGCTCCCTAGTTGTTGACAAGATGGTTTAATTGACTGATAGCAGCTGGGAGGAAACAGTCCCTGAACCTGGAGTTGTGCATTTATTCATTTCTATACCTCTTGCCTGATGGGAGAGGGGAGAAGAGGGAGTGGCCGGGGTGAGACTGGTCCTTGATTATGCTGCTGGCCTTGCCGAGGCAGCGTGAAGTACAGACGGAGTCGATGGAAGGAAGGTCGGTTTGTGTGATGGTCTGGGCTGCGTCCACAATTTCTTGAGGCCTTGCGTGGATGGCAATTGTAGCTTGCCAGGTGACGTTGGTACTGAATTATGAACACGGATATTTATTTTAAAAAGTGATTATTTGAAAGGATGACGGGATCTTTTTTGGAAATGGAAAAGAGACAGCAACGAGTGGGGTGCCGCAAGGCTCAGTGCTGGGACCTCAGTTATTTACAATACATATTAGATGGAATGTAGTTAAGAAGGTTCAATTGTTGGGTATTAATAGTGGAGTAGCAAGATGGATTCAACAGTGGCTGAATGGGAGATGCCAGAGAGTAATGGTGGATAACTGTTTGTCGGGTTGGAGGCCGGTGACTAGTGGGGTGCCTCAGGTTTCTGTGTTGGGTCCACTGTTGTTTGTCATATACATCAATGATCTGGATGATGGTGTGGTAAATTGGATTAGTAAGTATGCAGATTATACTAAAATAGGTGGTGTTGTGGATAATGAAGTAGATTTTCAAAGTCGACAGAGAGATTTAGGCCACTTGGAAGAGTGGGCTGAAAGATGGCAGATGGAGTTTAATGCTGATAAGTGTGAGGTGCTACATCTTGGCAAGACAAATCAAAATAGGACGTACATGGTAAATGGTAGGGAATTGAAGAATGCAGGTGAACAGAGGGATCTAGGAATAACTGTGCATAGTTCCCTGAAGGTGGAATCTCATGTAGATAGGGTGGTAAAGAAAGCTTTTGGTGTGCTGGCCTTTATAAATCAGAGCATTGAGTATAGAAGTTGGGATGTAATGTTAAAATTGTACAAGGCATTGGTGAGGCCAATTCTGGAGTATGGTGTACAATTTTGGTCGCCAAATTATAGGAAAGATGTCAACAAAATAGAGAGAGTACAGAGGAGATTTACTAGAATGTTGCCTGGGTTTCAGCACCTAAGTTACAGAGAAAGGTTGAACAAGTTAGGTCTTTATTCTTTGGAGCGCAGAAGGTTAAGGGTGGACTTGATAGAGGTCTTTAAAATTATGAGAGGGATAGACAGAGTTGACATGGATAAGCTTTTCCATTGAGAGTAGGGAAGATTCAAACAAGAGGACATGATTTGAGAATTAAGGGACAAAAGTTTAGGGGTAACATGAGAGGGAACTTCTTTACTCAGAGAGTGGTAGCTGTGTGGAATGAGCTTCTAGTGGAAGTGGTGGAGGCAGGTTCGATTTTATCATTTAAAAATAAATTGGATAGGTATATGGACGGGAAAGGAATGGAGGGTTATGGTCTGAGTGCAGGTAGATGGGACTAGGTGAGAGTAAGTGTTCGGCACGGACTAGAAGGGCCGAGATGGCCTGTTTCCGTGCTGTAGTTGTTATATGGTTATATGGTCATAATTCAATCAAATACAAAACCTCTTCTCTTTGAGGCTAAGCAGACTGCAGGAACTTGAGGGTAGCAAGGGGGAGTTGAGGGCGAGTTAGTGTCATGGAACGACTTGGGTGATGGAAAAATGCAGTCAGCATACACCATAGCCTGACCCGCAACAGTAAATATAGTGTTAACAGCTACTGATTAACAAAAAGGTCTAATGTGAAAGTTCAGCTGTGTTATTGAGCTACAGGCAATGTGCTTACCAGGGCTTAGAGCAAAGAAAACACTCTGCTTGGTAATAAAACACCAGTTATGCTGGGGAACATAATGTTTTACCAAGGATGGTTCTTGAGAGATAAGGGCTGGTTCTTTGTGAGGTAGGCCCGATAATTCTTCATGTGACTCGCCCACCCCTTATCTGAGCTGTTCACACGGACTCTTATGATTCTCCTGAATTCCTGGCACCCTTTAGTACAACATTTAGCTCCTTTTTGTCTCCCCTTAAACTGACCCCGTCTCTCCCCTCCCCCCACCGGCCAAGTTTACACACAGGGTGTCATGGAGAGCTCTATTATTGTCTGCTGTCAACACAGAACATCCACACTGCTTCGAGTGAGCTCAATGGAAGAACATTCTAGATGTCTCGGACCACACGTCAGCGCCTCAGAATTAAAGGACGTTCCTTCAGGAGGAAGATTTTCAAGAGAGAGTTAGATTTAGCCCTTAGGGCTAAGGGAATCAAGGGATATGGCAGAAAAGCAGGAACGGGGTACTGATTTTGGATGATCAGCCGTGATCATATTGAATGGCGGTGCTGGGGGGGGTGGTTTTCCACCGGTGTACAAAACCTTGTGAGGAATAGATCTCTTGCCCAGAGTTGGGGAACTCGAGAACCAGAGGCTAAAGGGCCTGTCCCACGAGCATGCGACTATGCGGCAAGCGCAACCAAATCGGAAGCGGCGGCTGCGCGGGGGTCGAGTGATCCCCGTACAGGGCCGGTCCCACCAGCATGCGACTGCATGCGGCGAGCGCGACCAAACCAGAAGCGGGGGCCGCGCGGAGGTCGAGTGAGTGACGTGAAGTTTGAGCGAAGTCCGCGGGAAGTTTGCGCGTGACGTACGGCGCCAAGACGCTGCGTACGGCGTCAAGACGCTGCGCACATCTGTCGAGGCGGTGCGTACGGCCTCAATGCGGCTGCGGGCCGGCAGGCCGTTGCCGCGCGGAATTTCTGAACACTGTCAGTTTTCCGGAGCCCCGCGCGATGTCGGGACCAGCTCCGCACAACTCCATACGGCTCCGGCGATCGAAGTGGGACCGGCCCCGCGAGGCCGCACGGCTCAAGCGACCACGTTAGGTCACGCTTGCCGCATGGAGTCGCATGCTCGTGGGACCGGCCCTTTAAGGCGAGGGCAAAAAGATTTAAAAGGAACCCGAGAGGTGAAATTTCTACACAAAAGGTGGTGGGTGTATGGAACAAGCTGCCACAGGTGGTAGATGAGGCAGGAACTATCCCAATGTTTAAGAAACATTTAGGTGCATGGATAGGACAAGTTGAGAGGGATATGGGGCAAACACAGGCAGACGTGACTAGTGTAGATAAGATGGGCTGAAGGGCCTGGTTCCACGCTGTATGACTCTTTGACACGAGGTCTTGGATTTACAGATGAAACAGTGCGGGGAAAACCTCCTGTTATTCATCACCGGCTGGAATACCAGCCCCACCCATAATTATTTCAGAGCTTGGCAGGAAAGTCCGAACAATGATATGTTTATTACAATTATATTTTTGTCCTTAAAATAATAGGAACAATTGTAGGCAGACATCCCAGCTCCCCTGTTGATTCAGGAGGTATATTCTGTGGAAATATCGGATTCAGGGTTCCATAATGCCCCTGTCCCACTTAGGAAACCTGAACGGAAACCTCTGGAGACTTTGCGCCCCACCCAAGGTTTCCGTGCGGCTCCTGGAGGTTGCAGGAGGTTGCAGGTAGTGGAAGCAGGTGGGGAGACTGACAAAAACCTCCGGGAACTGCACGGAAACCTTGGGTGGGGCGCAAAGTCTCCAAAGGTTTCCGTTCAGGTTTCCTAAGTGGGACAGGGGCATAATAAGGCTCTGTGGGGCGGCACGGTGGCGCAGCGGTAGAGTTGCTGCCTCACAGCGCCAGAGACCCGGGTTCGAGCCTGACTGCGGGCGCTGTCCGTACGGAGTTTGTACGTTCTCCCTGTGACCATATGGGTTTCAGAACCATAGAAAATAGGTGCAGGAGGAGGACATATGGCCCCTTGAGCCAGCACCGCCATTCATTATTGTAATCGTGGCTGATCATCCACAATCAGTAACCCGTGCCTGCCTTCTCCCCATACCCCTTGTTTCTGCTAGGCCCCCAGAGCTCTATCTAACTTCTCAGGGTGGTCCGGTTTCCTCCCACCCTACAGGTTTGTAGGGTAGATGGCTTCAGTAAATTGACCCTAGTCTGCAGAACAGAACTAGTGTGCGGGGATTGCTTGTCGGTGTGGACTCGGTGGGCCGAAGGGTCTGTTTCCATGCTGTGTCTCTAAATAAACCACCCAAGATCAAGGCGGCCTAAAACCATTCGCAGTCACACACGTCCTATTGCAGGAATTTCCTCTCACTGTCAAAAAGCTATTAGATGCAATTAAACACTGTGGAAAACGCAACTAACTAGGACAATCTGCACTGGGAAATCTGCCCCGCACAATCTGCAGACAGGGAGGAAACAGCCAGGCTGTTCCCACCCAAGTGTAATATTAGCCAGAAGATCCTGTTTGTGAGTAAACTGCAGTGAATGATACTTCGAAAGGACCGGGGCCAAATTTCCCTGTACTCCAGCAATGATCGCTAAAGTTCACAGTGTTCCATAAGACATAGGAGCTGAATTAGGCCATTCGGCCCATCGAGTCTGCTCCGCCATTTGATCCTGGCCGATCTATTTTTTTCTCAACCCCATTCTCCTACCTTCTTCACCTAACATAGAAACATAGAAAATAGGTGCAGGAGGAGACCATTCGGCCCTTCGAGCCAGCACCACCACCATTCATTGTGATCATGGCTGATCGTCCCCTATCAATAACCCGTGCCTGCCTTCTCCCCATATCCTCTAGCCCCTAGAGCTCTATCTAACTCTCTCTTAAATCCATCTAGTGATTTGGCCTCCACTGCCCTCTGTGGCAGGGAATTCCATAAATTCACAACTCTCTGGGTGAAAACGTTTTTTCTCACCTCAGTCTTAAATGACCTCCCCTTTATTCTAAGACTGTGGCCCCTGGTTCTGGACTCGCCCAACATTGGGAACATATTTCCTGCATCTAGCTTGTCCAGTCCTAACCTTTGACGCCCTTACTAATCATGAATGTACCAATCTCCACTTTAAAAATACTTAACGTCCTGACCTCCACAGCCGTCTGTCGAAATGAATTCCACAGATTCACAACCCTCTGGCTAAAGAAATTCCTCCTCAGCTCCATTCTGAAGGTACGTCCTTTTATTCTGAGGCTGTAACCACTGGTCATAGACTCTCCCACTAGTGGAAACATCCTCTCCACATCCACTCTATCTAGGCCTTTCATTATTCGGCACGGTTCAATGAGGTCTCCCCTCATCCTTCTAAACTCATCATGGCTTGTTCCATCTGGCTGGATCAGGTATGATAACTTTGAGGAAAGGTTCATCATTTGGACAAATACACAATAAATGATATTAGTGAGTTCTGTGTAACATTGAAATGTTTCCTTGAGGTTTAGGTCATTATTTAACTCAGCAGGTCAGGCAGCATCTGCGAAGGACATGGATAGGCAATGCTTTGGGTCGGGACCCCGGGCCAGTTGGTGTTTAGTTCAGCATGGGCTTGTTGGGCTGAAGGGTCTGTTTCTGTGCAGTATTTAATTTAGTTTAGTTTAGGGAGACAGCACAGAAAGAGGCCCTTCGGCCCACTGAGTCTGCACTGAACAGCGATCCCCGCACACCAACACTATCCTACACAAGCTAGGGAAAATTTACAATTATACCAAGACAATTAACCTACAAACCTGTACGTCTTTGGAGTGTGGGAGGAAACCGAAGATCTCGGAGAAAACACACACAAGTCATGGGGAGAATGTACAAACTCCGTACAGACAGCACCCATAGTTAGGATCGAACCTGGGTCTGTGGCGTTGTAAGGCAGCCACTCTACTGCGCTGCTCTTTATCTCTCTATTAATATTGGGAGATGGGTGCAACCTCCCTGATCATTTGCTTGCTCTGTACATATTCCCCAGTATGTTCCCCTCATTGCTTAAGGTTCTCATCCAGTTTAGTGTCCCCGAAGATCTGGCACTTGGTGGTACGAGGGTGTGGCCGGTTGGTGGGGAGAAAGCAGGGCCCAATCTTGCCAGTGGCAAGATGCAGTCAACATCTTCATTCACACAGGGAAGGAGGGAAATGTTCATGAGCAGAATTACGCCATTTGGCCCATTTGATGTGTACGGGTGTCAAGGGTTACGGGCAGGGCCGGATTTAGATGAAGAGAGGCCCGAAGCTGTTCCACTTGTGAGGCCCCCTCCGCGTTGGTTTTCAGCGCTGGCGGCGAGGCAGCAACCGGACAGCCATGGCGGCCAAATCTCCCACAATTCAAAGCGAGGGAGAAAGTGCCCAGCGCCGACCAGCTACCGTTGCAGTGCGCATGCGCAGGGCGGCAGATGATGTGCTGGTCGTGGTTGTGCGCATGTGCAGGGGGATGACGTGCAGGCCACAGCAATGCACATGAGTGAGTGGAGCCCGGCGACTCGGACATGGATAACGGGGGAGATGGAGAGAGAGAGAGAGAGAGAGATAGAGAGGGGGGCCCGCCCAGAGTTGAACGGTAGGTGTCCTGCCTTGGCCGGAGGCCCCCCCTAGACCTCGAGACCCTTAGCTTAAGCTTGTCTAGCTTATAGGTAAATCCGGCCCTGGTTACGGGGAGAAGGCAGGCGAATGGGGTTGAGAGGGAAAGATAGATTACCCATGGCGGCGTAGACTTGATGGGCCGAGTGGCCTAATTCTGCACCCAGAGCTTATGAAGTCTCATCTCTTCCAAGTGTAGTGTTTCGAACATGTTTGAAATCCACATTTTTATTGTTGGTATTGGAGCATTTTTCCAAAATTTGAGTATAAGCTTTTTTCCCCATTATTAGCCCGTAATTAAGTAAGTTCTTTTGAAACACGTTTAATTCGGGGTTTACCTTCCGATATTCCAAAAATGATCCATTCTGCTTTTGGTACAAGTTTTATTTTAAATAATTTTGTGAAGATTTCAAATATTTCGTTCCAGAATTTTTGACTTTTTATACAGAAAACAAAAGAGTGCGTTATGTTAGCTTCTTGTGACTGACATTTATCACAGATGGGTGAGACATTGGGGAAAAGTTTATTTATTTTATTTTTTGAATAATATAGTCTATGTAATGTTTTATATTGAATTAGAGTATGTCGTACGTTGATCGAGCATTTATGCACATATAGTAAGTGTTTATCCCAGCTCACTTTTGAAATTTTTATAGCTAGTTCTTGTTCCCAGTCTCTTCTAATACCATCGGTTGTAGGTATTTCTATATTTAAAATAATGTTGTATAAGTATGATATTAGATTTGCTGATTCAGCCTTTGTCTTCATGGCTTCATCCAATAAGTCTGGGGGCATGTTATGATAGTCTTTTGTGTATTTTTTCAGATAGTCACGGATTTGAAGATATTTAAAATATTGATTATTTTTCAAATTATATTTCAGTTGTAATTGTTGAAATGATAATAATTTTCCTAATTCATATAAGTCTCCGAGCGTTTTGATTCCCATTCTTTCCCATTGTGTAAATGATTTATCTATAATTGAGGGTTTAAACGACGGGTTATTGATTATTGGCATTAAAAGAGATAGATTTCTTAATTTTAGATTCTGTTTTATTTGTTTCCAAGTTCTAATTGTGCTATGTATCATTGGATTTTTATTATAATTTTTGTTATTCAGATTCATTGGTGAGAGGAGAGTCGCTCCTGTATTACATGGAGAGCAGTCCTCTCTCTCCAGAGTTGTCCAGCAGGTGAATCATATTTTTAATATTTACTGCCCAATTATAGTACATAAAGTTAGGGAGCGCTAGACCACCCATCTCTTTTGGTTTACTAAGGTGTGCTTTTTGTATTCTGTGGGATTTGTAATCCCATATAAAATTTGTAATGTCTGAGTCTAGTTTTTTGAAAAACCTTTTTGGAAGATATATTGGAATTGATTGAAATAAATATAGGATTTGTGGTAAAAAGATCATTTTTATAGCATTTATTCGACCTATTAAAGACATCGGGAGCGTTTTCCAGAATTTAATTAGATTATTTAGTTTCTTAAGGGGCTATAATTGGCATTAAACATAGCGTGATAATTTCTAGTGATTTCAATTCCTAAATATTTTAATTTTTCTGTGGCTATTTTAAAGGGGAATTTCAAGAGATGTGTTGAGTCTTTCGGTTTTATCGACATAATTTCACTTTTGTTCCAGTTTATTCTGTATCCTGAGAAAGATCCAAAGTTCTCAATTAGATTTAATATGTTTGGTATACTGATTTGGGGTTTTGTGATATACAGTAGTACATCGCCTGTGTATAAGGATATTTTGTTATTTGAATATTTTGTATTATAACCGTAAATATCCGGGTGTGCTCTAATTTTTTCAGCTAAAGGTTCAATTACCAGAGCGAATAACAGCGGTGATAATGAACATCCTTGTCTATTGCCCCTTGTTAATTGGAATTTCGTAGATAGTATATTATTAGTTAATATTCTAGCCGTGGGTTTGTTATATAATAATTTTATCCATACGATGAAGCTCTCTCCCATTTGAAATTTTTGCAATACTTTATTTTGCAATACCTCCTCCCTCCGCCCACCCTCAACCATTCAACTTGATCAAACGCTTTTTCTGCGTCCAATGAAATGATAGATAACTCTTGTTCTTGAGGTTTGTGAGAGTGCATTATGTTAAACAGACGTCTCAGGTTATTAAATGAATGTCTCTTAGGTATAAATCCCGTTTGATCCTCATTTATTAATTTACTAACATATTGACTTAGTCTTCTAGCTAGTGTTTTCGCTAATATTTTTTGATCCGTATTTAACAAAGCAATAGCTCTATATGAGCCTGGTTCTTCTATATCTTTATCTTTTTTAAGTATTAATGTGATCGTTGATTCTGCTAGTGTTTCAGGTAAGATTTGTTCTTTAAAAGCGTATGTATACATTTTCTGTAGACGTGGTGTAACTATGTCGTAAAAACATTTATAAAATTCATTACTGAATCCGTCTGGTCCTGGTGTTTTTCCATTCTTAAGTGTGTTTATTGTGTCTTCTATTTCCTTAGCTGTAATTTGTGCTCCCAGTTCCTCTTGTTCCTTCAATTCTAGTTTTGGAAGGTTACAATTGTCCAAAAATTCTGAAACTTTATTATTGTCTATTAGCGTTTTCGATGTGTATAAATTCTTGTAAAATTGAGCAAATCTTTTATTGATATCATTAGGTAGTGTTAATAATTCCCCTCTATCTGATTTAATCTTATGAAGTCTACTCCGCCATTCAACCATGGCTGATCTACCTTTCCCTCTCAACCTCATTCTCCTGCCTTCTCCCCATAACCCCTGACACCTGCACTAATCAAGAATCTATCAACCTCCACCCTAAAAATGTCCATTGACTTGGCCTCCACAGCCATCTGTGGCAATGAATTCCGCAGATTCACCATCCTCTGACCGAAGAAACTCCCCCTCATCTTCTTTCTCAAGATACCTCCTTTTATTCTGAGGCTGTGGCCCCTGGTCCTGGACTCTCCCACTAGGGGAATTAGCTGGGGAACAAAGCAATCCAGGAAAGGTTCGTGGTCTGGTATCAGCTCTGCAAGGGTCAGATGGAAGTGATGAGGTATAGATGCCAAGACAGAACTGATCGGAAAGCCTCAGTAAAGATAAGGCAGCCCATAAATCCCAAAACCTTATCTCATCTGCCACATTGCCCTTCCTTTACAATGCAGGCAGGTTTTAATTCCACAGCCCGGGTCAATGGGTGAAAGCAATAGTAACAATAACAAGAGAGTTTAGGGGCAAGGGGTTAAATTTGATTTTGCCTAAATGCACATTAGGAGATTTTGCTGCAAGGTTAACAGACAGATATTGTTTTCAAAATAGACAGCGTGTCACTTCACAAGGCTAGATAATTACTATGTCTGCATGCACGCAACTGTATTATAGAGAGTGATACAGCGTGGAAACAAACAGGCACTTGGGCAGTCTGCACCCCGGCGGCATGAACATTGACTTCTCTCATTTCAGGTAGTCCGTACTTTCTCCTCCCCTTCTCAGATCCCCCTCAGACCACTGGCTCCACCTCTTCCTCCTCCCTCCGCCCACCCTCACATCAGTCTGAAGAAGGGTTTCGTCCCAAAACGTTGCCTATTTCCTTCGCTCCATAGATGCTGCCTCACCCGCTGAGTTTCTCCAGCACTTTTGCCTACCTTCAACCTAATGCCTACAACGACCAACATCCCATCTACACTAGTCCCACCTGCCTGTGTTTGGCCCATATCGCACTAAACCTGTCCTATCTATGTACCTGTCTAAATGTTTAGTTTAGTTTAGAGATACAGCACAGAAACAGGCCCTTCGGCCCACCGGGTCCGCGCCGACCAGCGATCCCCGCACATTAACACTATCCTACACACACTGGGGATCATTTTTACATTTACCAAGCCATTTAACCTACAAAACCTGCGCTTCTTTGAAGTGTGGGAGGAAACCGAAGATCTCGGAGAAAACCCACGCAGGTCACAGGAAAAACGTACAAACTCTGTACAGTCAGCACCCGTGGTCAGGATCGAACCTGGGTCTCTGGCGCTGAGAGGCAGCAACTCTACCACTATGCCACCACCATTGATTGAAAGATACAACATGGAAACAGGCCCTTCCGGCCAACATGTCCACGCCAAGCCTCGATCACCAGTTCACACCAGTTCTGTGTTATCTCACTTTCTCCGCGACTCCATTGCACACTAGGGGCCAATTCAGAGGACAATTGACCTACAAAGCAGAAACATCTTTGGGATGTGGGAGAAAACTGGAGCAGCTGGAGGAAGCCTAGGAAACTGGGGAAACTGAAGAGTAACGCACAAATAATTTGAAAGCCAATGCACAGTGAAATCTTTTTGTTGTGTGGATATGGAAGGCATCAAATAGGTCATATCATACTTTGGACCCCGATTCATTTACAGGGTCACAGAATCAAATGTGCGAGGTAGAATTCCTTAAAGGCAGATTTCTGTAAAGCAGGTTGTTTATAACTAGGGAGTTCCCTATCTCCTCTAGAACCCCACCATCCATCTGTTCCTCTTCTATCAGCCGGAAAAACATCTTCCCAACAACCTGCAACCTTATCTCGGCACATCCTCATCACAAAAGGCAGGACTATCGCAAAGTTTAAGAAACAGTTAGACGGGTACTTGGATAGGACAGCTTTGGAGGGATATGGGCCAAATGCAGGCAGGTGGAACTAGTGTAGATGGGACATGTTGGCCGGCGTGGGCAAGTTGGGCCGAAGGGCCTGCTGTGTCACTCTATGGCTCCATAATGCCAATGTGCCCTATCAATCTCCTCTCAACCAGTCTGAAGATGTGTCTCGACCCGAAACGTCACCCATTTCTTTTCTCCAGAGATGCTGCCTGTTCCGCTGAGTTACTCCAGCGTTTTGCATCTATCCTCTCAATCATAAGCATGGTGGCATTGGCACGGGTTGTTGAAATATCTGTGAACTGTATCGGGGCTGAGGTCTGACGCCTTTAAATCAGCCCTGCCGTGCTAAAGCTTCATATCCTGAAGGTCCCCTGTGCTTCAATGGGCCACACTAAGTTGAGCACCAGCTTGGCTCGCACTCTATGTGGCTTCCTTGTCACAAAGGGTCGGGTTCCTTTGAATGCAAAACAAACATTCTCGCACGCTTTCTCTAAAAAAAGCATTTTCAGAGGGAGAAGGACACAGGGAAATGCATCACAGTGGTCAACACCACCAACATGAAATAGAATCTGAAGCCTCGAGACATACCTCCAGCATCTACAACTTTAAGAGGGGCAAATTTTAGTTTAGTTTGAGAGATACAGCGTGCAAACCGGCTCTTCGGCCCACCAAGTCCGCGCCGACCTGCGATCACCTGTTCACCAGTTCTATGTCCTACACACTAGGGACAATTTACAGAGGCCAATTAGCCTACAAACCAGCACGTCTTTGGGATATGGGAAGGAAACGGGCGCACCCGGAGAAAACCCACGCAGGTCACCCCGTACAGACGGCACCCGTAGTCAGGATCGAACCGGGGTCTCTGGCGCTGCGAGGCAGCAACTCTACCGCTGCATACTAGACCGTCCCACGTTTAAGGAGATGTGCGATGGAAATTTTTGTTTTACACAGATTGGTGGGTGCCGGGAACGCACTGCTGGGTGTGGTGTGGTGCTGGAGGCAGATACAAGTGCGGCATGAGAGAGACTTTTGGACAGACATGTGGACATGTAGGGAATGGAGGGATCTGGATCACGTGCAGGCAGAGGGGATCAGTTTAACTTGGCATCATGGCTGGCACAGATATTGTGGGCTGAAGGAATGTTCCTTTACGTGTGTGTGTGTGTGTGTGTGTGTGTGTGTGTGCACACACACACACACACACACACACACACACACACATACATACACACACATTATATATATATATGGGTATATGTATATATATACACAATGTATATATACATCGGATGGAAGCTGCATACCTCAAATTCCGTCTCTTCATTCCTTCTGGGCGCGCCACCGCCGGACCCGGCAACCCTCCCCCCAGCTGCGCAGGCGCGGCTGACGGGCCCGGCAAGTGGGTGCGCACTACGCAGGCCCGAATGCCACGTTGAAACTTGTCCCATTCACAGTATAAAGTTAATTTAAGCTTATTAAGTGAATTACTTTTTAAAATAAGCAAAACTTGATACTGCACACCACAGGCGAATGGTGAGTAAGGCGCCCCTAAAATTGTTGCGCTATCGTGTACCATTTTGGCTGTATTTTGGGAACATACATATATACATACATACAAGATGAGATTTTTAGTTATGCATAGATATATATGTATATGTGAGTATGTGTATATATACATACACTTCTTCTTCTTGCGTATGGTGTGCACAGTCTAAAGTTTTAGGACAACTTGTTCTATTTGATCTTATTTGATTGCATTCATCGAAACATGGCGGACCACGTGAAGGTTGCAATCTCCCACCCCTATACATACACTGAATGATTTCCTCATTTATTATATTGTTTACAGTGCACCATGTTTACATATTCTGTTGTGCTGTTGCAAGTTAGAATTTCATTGTTCTATCTGGGATACATGACAATAAAACACTCTTGACTACGATCTCAGAGGAACACGGGATAATTCCCCAGTCACCCCTTTCCCTCTGTATGGAGCAGAGTATTCCCTCTCTGCTGTCGGGCTGAAATAAGGGCAAGGCATGGATACATTCAGCAGTGGAGGGAGGTACACACCCAGGAAATCCTTCCCTTCTAATTAGTGAAGCACGGACTGGTGGACACAATACCACGCTTCTGTTTACTGCTGGAAGTCAGTCACGGAAAAATCGTTCGAGACAAAACCTCTCTCAGTGCAATTACTTTACAGCAGAGCGGTCCCAGCAAGAGATTCCACAAGTACCATCCTTTCATCCAAGCGCGAACCTTCATTGTCCTGAACCCTTTATCTCCGTTACGTCACCCTCTGAATGAAAGTCTTGCCTGGCTTCAGCATTCCCTACCCCCCTCCCCCCCCTCCTCCCTCCCCAAATATCTGTACCAAGAGACAAACAACAATATGAAAGGACGCTCTGAAAGGGCAACTTTTCCTTCCCCTCAAACAGACCCCCCCCCCCCCCCCCACACACTCAGCAATCCCCCACCATGCAGCTCCCAAGGTGGTTCAACGTACAATGGGCTACCAGAGAGGCTTAAGAACCAGATGGATGTTTCGTGTAGCCTTTCTGATGCAAATCCCTGCTTTGAAGTTACTCCCTCATATTGCCTTACTCAGCAGAAGAGGGAAGCTGGGTTTACTCTCCTGACAAGATAATACACTACCTTCAAGGGAGATTAAGATACTGGCATGCTTACTGGCATACTTAAACTGCTCAAGAATTCGATAGCATGGATTTAGTTTAGTTTAGTTTAGAGATACAGCGAGGAAACAGGCCGTTTGGCCCACCGTGCCTGCGCCGACCAGCGATCGATCCCCGCACACTAACATTATCCTAGCCACACTGGGGGACAATTTACAATGATGCCAAGCCAATCAACCTACAAACCTGGACGTCTTTGGAATGTGAGAGGAAACCGGGGATCCTGGAGAAAACCCACGCAGGTCACGGGGAGAACGTGCAAACTCCGTACAGACAGCACCCGTAGTCAGGATTGAACCCCGTTCTCTGGGGCTGTGAGGCAGCAACTCTACCTCAGCGCCACCCTGCCGCCCGCGATAGTAAGCTAACTTCTTAATTTCAAAAACTTTTCTTTTCATTAAAAATGTATCTAAAATATATAAATGCAGAAAATTTTAAAAATCGCCCTTTTTATGTTACTCCAGAATTTTTAAGATTAGCACAGATATCCATCCATTTACAAACTTAAAAGAAACTGTTCATGGGATTTTAAACACAAATTTTAACTAATTTGTTTGCTAAGGCAGGACTGGACTGAGCTGCCTCCTCTTTCATCCTTGAGCCTCTGCAGGTTCCTTTATAGAAAATAAGTTTACCCATTTGGGCGGTATTTTTTCTGCATCACAGTGTCAGTAGACCCGGGTTTTGATCCAGACTATGGGTGCTGTCTGAACGGAGTTTAGACGTTCCCCCCCTCCCCCCCGGGACCTGTGTGGGTTTTCTCCAGGGTCTCCGGTTTCAGGTGCGCGGGTTTGTTGGTTAATTCGATTGGTAGAAAATGTAAATTGTCCCATAGTGTGTAGGATGGTGTTACTGTGCGGGGATCGCTGGTCGGTGCGGACCATTTCCGCGCTGTATCTCTAGATTAACTTTACAATGCTTGCACCAGTTTTAATTTAGAATGCAATTTACCAGCTTCTGTTGTGGGCAGCTTTAGCGTTTAGTCTTTAGACGTTCGCGAATAAGAACACCACCACCACCGCCCAAACCGGGGAACGGAAGGGGCGGCATATGATCCATATGGCACAGTTGTGGTACAGTTGTGCAGCAGTAGGGTTGCTGCCTTACAGTGCCTGAGACCCAGGTTCGATCCTGACTAGGGGCGCTGCCTGTATGGAGTATGTACATCCTCCCTTTGACCTGCGTGGGTTTTCTCCGGGTGCACCGGTTTCCTCCTACATTCCCAGGAGGTACAGGTTTGTAGGTTGGGGGAGTCCAGAACCAGGGGCCACGGTTTAAGAATACGGGATAGGCCATTTAGAACAGAGATGAGGAAAAACCTTTTCACCCAGAGAGTTGTGAATCTATGGAATTTGCTGCCTCAGAAGGCAGTGAAGGTCGATTCTCTGGATGCTTTCAAGAGAGAGTTAGATAGAACTCTTAAAGATAGCAGAGTCAGGGGATATGGGGAGAAGGCAGGAACGGGGTACTGAATGTGAATGAACAGCCATGATCACAGTGAATGGCGGTGCTGGCTCAAAGGGCCGAATGGCCTACTCCTGCACCTATTGTCTATAGTCTAATACAAATTTGGAGCAAAGCCACACGGCGTGATTTCCACTGAAGCTCTCCATCTGAGTGCCGAGGTTGACAGCTGAGCCCTCAGCTCAAGGGTCGTGCCCTTGTTTCAAGCCAGATCCCCTCTGTCAGAAATAGTAATTAAGCTGGAGACTTATGTTTCCCTCTTAACCCCAGTCTCCTGCCTTCTCCCCATAACCCCTGACCCATACTAATCTACTGTATCTCCATCTTAGAAATACCCATTGATTTGGCCTCCACAGCCTTCTGTAGGGTAGCTTAAATCATCGGGCGGGGAAAGAAAGACAATATTTCTCGCATCTTGGTGGATAACTATTTAAGAGTCTTTGAGGCAATGCGTTCAGTTCTGAGCACCGTGTTATAGGAAAGGTGTCGTCAAGCTGGAAAGGGTGCAGAGAAGATTTACGAGGATGTTGCCAGTCTGGGACTATTCCTTGGAGTGCAGGAGGATGGCGGATGATCTTTTCGAGGTGTATAAAATCCATGAGCCAAATAGATCAGGTAGACGCACAGAGCCTCTTGCCCAGAGTAGGGGAATCGAGAACCAGAGGATGTAACTTTAAGGTGATGGGGAAAGATTTAATAGGAATTTCAGGGAGAACTTTTAACACAAAGGGCAGTGGTTGTATGGAACGAGCTGCTGGAGGAGGTCAGTGAGGCAGGTACTATCGCAACGTTTAAGACTCATTTCGACAGGTACATGGATAGGACAGGTTTGGAGGGATATGGGCCACATGTAGGCAGGTGGGACGGGTGTAGATGGGGCATGTTGGTCGGCAGGGGGAGGTTGGGCTGAAGGGCCCGTTTCCATGCTATATCACTATAACTACTGTTCACAATCTCTTTGAATCACTTCTCTCTGGAAGGCGACTCCGGACTGTCAAAGCTGCCACAGCCAGACATAAAAAGAGCTTTTTTCCACGAGTAGTAGCTCTACTCAACAGCCAAAAATCTGTAGCCTCCTTTTGCTCTGGTATTTTATTTAATTCACATGTTTAATCGATAATGTTTTATTATGAATGTTTAATGTTTTATGTGTCATTCCTAACGGTCGCTGTATATCATGTTGTCACTTGCGGGTGGAGTACCAAGGCAAATTCCTTGTATGTGAATACTTGGCCAATAAACTTATTCATTCATTCATACAGTTGGGGCAACATTTGCTGGAGTGTGGATTGTGGATAGACACAGAAATATTTTAAAAATCCACGGATTCTTTCTCTGCTGAAAGACTGTGACTTGGCTAATGCTGGGAGCACAAGTGGGCTGAGAAACAGAACGCAGGAGGAATGGGATGAGGTTATACAAGGGGGGAGAGGAGAGTTGGATTGAGATGAAGATGGTACACTCCTCTCCTGATTGTTAAATAAGCAAGAACAAACTCGACCAGGTTCTGCCTCTGCTGGCCTTTAAGCAAAAACTTAAGCCTCCTTAAGCAAAAACTTAAAGCCAGTTTAGTTTAGAGATACAGCGTGGAAACAGGCCCTTCGGCCCATCGAGTCTAGTGACACACACACACACACACAAATTAACCTACAACTCTAGGGAGTGTTGGAGGAAACCAAAGATCTCGGAGGAAACCCACGCAGGTCTTGGGGAGAACGTACAAACTCCGTACCGACAAGCACCCGTAGTCAGGATCGAACCTGGGTCTCTGGCGCTGTGAGGCAGCAGCTTTACCCCTGCGCCGCTGTACCTCAGTACACATGCCAATAATAAACATAAAACTCAGCCTTAATGATAAGGTGGTTTGAGTCATTCAGTGCCCGTATACATCAGCAGTCTTTGACTCAGGTCCTTTATCAGAGCCCATCTGCTTGCGAGTGTCCAGTCCCACAGCACAAGTTGCTGTCCAAACAACAAGGGATACTTGGACGGCATGGTGCAACAGCGGTAGAGTTGCTGCCTGACAGCATTTACAGCGCCAGAGACCCGGGTACTACGGATGCTTGGCCGTACGTTCTCCCCGTGACCCGCGTGGGATTTCTCCGACATCTTCAGTTTCCTCCCACACTCCAAAGTGGCACGGGATTGTAGGCCAATCAACTTGGTATAAATGTAAAATTGCCCTGAGTGGGTGTAGAATAGTGTTAGTGTGCGGGGATCGCTGGTCGGTGCGGACTCGGTGGGACGAAGGGCCTGCTTCACAAGTGTATCACGACACTAAACTAAACGTAGCCACGGGTGTGAGACAAGACAGCGACACAATCAGACCCCAGACCCACTCGGCTCTTTAGATCAAAAGCAGATTCACCCTGCTGAAGGTTGCCTGTGGGATCGGGACTCCAATTTTATGAGCCTGCACATGTCTGAGGAGCCCAGAGTCTCTCTTTTAATCGCTTATTGTCAGGTCCACTTGCCATTAAATGCCTTTAAGCAAAAACAATAAAACACGAAATGCAGCTCCGTGGATATTGAGGTGATATTGAAATCCTGGGTCTCCCTCTCAGGGGAACAATAGACAATAGGTGCAGGAGTAGGCCATTCGGCCCTTCGAGCCAGCACTGCCATTCAATATGATTATGGCTGATCATCCCCAATCAGTACCCCGTTCCTTCCCCCTCCCCATATCCCCTGACTCCACTATCTTTAAGAGCCCTATCTAGCTCTGTGCACAATCCAGTAAACTCATACTACAGACAAGAGCAATCATAGACAATTGCAAAAGCGCGACGATTGTAGTGTAATGGTGGGCTTCATCGGACCCAGACAGCAACTGTAGCCTTATGCCCCTGTCCCACTTTGGAGACCTGAACGGAAACCTCTGGAGACTTTGGGCCCCACCCAAAGGTTTCCGTGCGGTTCCCGGAAGTTGCAGGTAGTGGAAGCAGGTAGGGAGACTGACAAAAACCTCTGGGAACCTCCGGGAACCGCACAGAAACCTTGGGTGGGGCCCAAAGTCTCCAGAGGTTTCCGTTCAGGTTTCCTAAGTGGGACGGGGGCATTGCAGACCCTCTCCCGCTGCCCCCCCCCCCCCCCACCACCACCACCATGATTCCTCCTGCACTCCGGCTCTTTGTCCTTTCATTCATTTGTTTTTTTTGCACCTTTTCATACCCCTCGTTCCCCTCTCCCCCAACTCTCAGTCTGACCAAGGGTCTCGACCCGAAACACCACCTATTCCTTTTCGCCAGAGACGCCGCCTGACCCGCTGAGTTACCCCAGCGTTTTGTGTCTATCTCCCCGTGGTCAGGATCGAACTCGGGTCCCTGCCGCTGCAAGGCAGCAACTCTACTGCAGCGCCATCGTGCCTCCCTTCACCTCGCGAAGCAAAAATGAGTGAGAAAAAAATAAATAATCAAAAGGCACTCCTCCACTAATTTGTCATGAATACTTTCCAGTTTCCAGATTCTTGAGCAAAGAGTGGTTTTAGTTGCCTTTTCACATATTCAATAGGACATGGACTCTGGCTTTACTTGAAGCAACACTCAGGGTCTGCCTTATCTGTGTCATGTTCTCCAGTCCCAAGGTAAATGAAAAGATTGAAAGGAGACTCTATCAGAAGCACAAGGTTTCTCATTAACCTTCACAACATCAGTAGTTGGAAAATCACTTGGAACATCCTAGAGTCACAAAAGGTCATAGAGGTTTTAAAGCATCCAGCTCACCCCCCCACAACAAAATACATTGGATTTCCTGGAATGTAACTCCAGAAGAAGTTTTGGTAAATAAGGATAAGATGACATTTTGAATCGATTCCATTTGACATTTTTTACACCAAACACGAGCCTTGCACAAGATAGAGAAAATCCAGCTTCTGGGCCATTAGGTTACTCCACATCTTGGACAGATTGCTCACAGCCACATTGGTTGTAGAAACCATTGTAGAGAGTTGGTCCTGACTTTACAGTGAGGTCCCTTTCAGTTGATATCTCAGCACATTATAAAGTGGATGTCAAACATGATCAATGCCACCAGCACTCTGGTCGGTCAGGTCGGGAGCAGTTCCCCCCCGCCACGGGTCCCATGTAATCCCGTGCTCCCTGCTCCACGGTCCGATAGTCGACGACTAAATGGTCTCCCCCGCCTGGTTTGCCAGGTGAGGAGGGGGCTGTGGACCCCCAGCAGGACCAAAAACAAGACCTGTCAAAAGGGCGGAGGAGCTTCTAGCGAGCCAACGGCCATCCACACTTCAGTAGTAGTTGCGATCACTGTCGTGCGTAGCATTGTAAGGAATGGTGTTAAAGCACACACACCAAGAACGTACAAACTCCGTGGAGACAGCACATGCAGTCAGGATTGAACCCAGATCTCTGGCGGCTGTGAGGCATTAATGGGCCTGTCCCACTTACTCCATTTTATTCGGCGACTGTCACAATCGCAGCAGGTCGCCAACAAAATGGTGACTGGACCCGCCTATGACCATGTCCACGACAATGTCTACAACAACCTACCATCTAGTCAACGTCAAGCTACCGACAACCGGCGACCTATTAAGACGTCCACCTTCGACCACACCTACGACCACACAGGCGACAACCTACGTCCACCCGTGACAAGCTACCACAAGGTAAGACAATTCAGTCGTCGGTACCTGTCGCCGGTTGACGTAGGTAGTCGCCAATGGAATTCACCGAAATCAGCACTGGCGACAACCTACGTCACCTGGCGATGAACTACGACAGCACCTACGCCAGGAGAAGTCAAGTTACGCTCATTGGCGTCAAGCCCACTGTCGCCGAAAAGTTTTAAACGTTTCAAAATCCAGCGGCGACCAGAAAAACGCCACGATTCTTTGGGCGACTGAGGAGACGACTCATACAGGCAACATCCCGGCGTCACCAAAAAAAGCCCCTAAGTGGGACAGGGGCATAACTCTACCGCTGCTTCACCGTGCCGCCCTTTGCATTTTCATCGGCATCAATCCCACCAACATTGGGGAGAGAGTCCAACATCAACACACTGTTACAATGCACAAACAGATGGCTACATTTATTCATCCGATTTTTTTTCTTCTCAATCCCATTTAAAACGCATCAGCTTTTAATCCACCAGTCAATTTGACTGTCTGCTGCAACTGTTGAATGACTAATTCAAAGGGATGTCTTTGTTTGCACTCGGGGCCTCTGTCTTTCTTTGTACCATTATTGTTTTTTGAATGTTATCTATGAATATGACGTTTACAGGCCTGCTGTGCAGGGACCACCATTGTTCAGTTGCTGGTATGTGTGATGTAGGGTCTGAGGAAGGGTCTCGACCTGAAACGTCACCCATTCCTTCTCTCCAGCGACGCTGCCTATCCTCGCTGAGTTACTCCAGCTTTTTGTGTCTATGTTCATTGACAACTACACACTCTTGATTGGCCTTTCTTTAAGAGCCTCCTTGACATTCCGATAAACACACCGTTCTCCAGCAGTCTCATACTCCAGTGCCAATCTCAAACTATAGAGCATTCCAGGGAAGGTTAAAGTGGGGCACACAGACCCACTCGAAACCACGAACAATTTTGACAGCTTCAAGAAGGGAAACCCGTTTCCACAAGGCCGAGCCTCTGGAACGGGTGGCCTGAAAGGGAAGCTAGTTTCAAACTCAACGTTCAATAGATACTGGGCCTTATGTTTGCAAGGACCTTCTAGAGTCTTTGAGTAATACAGTGTGGAAATAGACACTTTGGCCCAACTTGCCCACACCGGCCAACATGTCCCAGCTACACTAGTCCCAACTGCCAGCATTTGGTCCATATCTCTCCAAACCTGTCCTATCCGTGTACCTGTCTTACTGTTTCTTAAATATTTGGATAGTCCCAGCCTTAACTATCTCCTCTGGCAGCTTGTTCCATACACCCACCATCCTTTGTGTGGAAAAAGCTGCCCCTCAGATTCCTATTAAATCTTTTCCCCTTCACCTTAAACCTATGTCCTCTGGACCTCGATTCACCTACTCTGGGCAAGAGACTCATGCACCTACTCCTATTCCTAACATCTATTCCTCTCATGATCTTTACACCTCGATAAGATCACCCCTCAACCTCCTGCGCTCCAAGGAATAGAGTCCCAGCCTGCTCAACCTCTGCCTACAGCTCAGACCCTCTCGTCCTGGCAACATCCTCGGAAATCTTCTCTGTACCCTTTCCAGCTTGACAATTGTGGGTCAAGATGAAAGATAAGAAGAAGAGGAAATTATAGAAAAGGACTAGATTGGGTCCAGTTGCAGAGTCTCTTGCCCAGAGTTGGGGAAATTGAGAAATGGAGGACATAGGCATAAGGTGTGGGGAGAAAGATTTAATTGGAACCTGAGAGGTAACCAAAAGGGTGGTGGGTGTATGGAACGAGCTGACCGAGGAGGTAGTTCAGGCAGGTACTATCACAATGTTTAAGAAATATTTAGACAGGTACATGGAGAGGATATGTTTAGATGGATATTGGCCAAACGCAGGCAGATGGGACTAGTGTAGATGGGACATGTTGGCCAGTGTGGGCAAGTTGGGCCAAAAGGGTCTGTTTCCACACTGTACCACTCTATAACTTTAAAAGGTCCTTGCGATATCTATTAGACGTTGTATTTGAAACTCGCCATGTTCGTTGCAGCCGGCGTTAACTGCATCCAATTCTGTTGTTTGAATGTGTCCATTCATGCATCAGGTGTCAGAGGTTATGGGGAGAAGGCAGGAGAATGGGGTTAGGAGGGAGAGATAGATCAGCCACGATTGAATGGTAGAGTACACACGGTGGTCTAATTCTACTCATTATCTCTTATGATCTTTTGATTAAATCGTTCAACACCAAAAAAATGAGTGAACTGAATGAATTCATTTCCTGCATCCGATGCAAGAAGAACTTCCTGTCGTGGGCCTGAGCAACCCTTCATCCTAAACCCCAAAGGTATTCAAACATTCTTTTGACCAGCCACAGGAAACCTTTCATTATATATGATTTACAATTGACCTCATTGGATATACAGATTATAGGACTGTCTTATGTCAGGACTGTCTTATGAAGAAAGACTGGATAGACTTGGTTTATACTCTCTAGAATTTAGGAGATTGAGAGGGGATCTTATAGAAACTTATAAAATTCTTAAGGGGTTGGACAGGCTAGATGCAGGAAGATTGCTCCCGATGTTGGGGAAGTCCAGGACAAGGGGTCACAGCTTAAGGATAAGGGGGAAATCCTTTAAAACCGAGATGAGAAGAACTTTTTTCACACAGAGAGTGGTGAATCTCTGGAACTCTCTGGCACAGAGGGTAGTCGAGGCCAGTTCATTGGCTATATTTAAGAGGGAGTTAGATGTGGCCCTTGTGGCTAAGGGGATCAGGGGGTATGGAGAGAAGGCAGGTACGGGATACTGAGTTGGATGATCAGCCATGATCATATTGAATGGCGGTGCAGGCTCGAAGGACCGAATGGCCTACTCCTGCACCTAATTTCTATGTTTCTATGTTTCTATAATATATATATAATATATATATATATATAGTATCTGTATCTATATCTATCTATATATATCTATCTGTATATTATATCTATATCTATCTGTATATTATATCTATATCTATCTGTATATTATATCTATATCTATCTGTATATTATATCTATATCTATCTGTATATTATATCTATATCTATATCTATATCTATATCTATCTATCTATCTATCTATCTATCTATCTATCTATCTATCTATCTATCTATCTATCTCTCTATCTCTCTATCTTTCTATCTTTATCTCTCTATATATATATATATATTACTATAGTAACTCACTATTCCTTTGCTTTCAGCTTCAATTACATCAACACTATGCGGCACGGTGGCGCAGTAGTAGAGTCGTGGTTCACAGCACCAGAGACCAGAGTTCGATCCTGACTACAGGTGCTGTCTGTACGGAATTTGTACGTTCTCCCCGGGACCAAGTGGGTTTTCTCCGAGATCTGCGGTTTCCACCCCCACTCAAAAGACGTACAGGTTTGTAGGTTAATTGGCTTGGTATAAATGTAAAAATCCTAGCGTCTCAAAGGCTACCCTCGCTCACACGGTCCTGTGCGAAGATGGGTTCCCTGGAGGCATTTTCTTCATTCCTTTCATAAGATGCTTGGCATCCCTTCCTAATTCCGACATTTGTTTTAGAGATACAGCGTGGAAATAGGCCCTTCGGCCCACCGGGTTCGCGCCGACCAGCGATCCCCACGTCTTACACACAACACACCTAGGATATGGGGATAGTCCAGGAGATGAGGCCAAGGTAGAACATTTGTCACAATCCGATGAATGGCAGAGAAGGTGCAAGCACTAGATGCCCCTATGTCTTATGTTCATGTGTAAAGCGAGTGCTGAATAAATAAGTAAATCTATTGGAAATTATTTTTTTAATTCTCGGAGTAAGGCCATTCAATAGACAATAGAGAATAGGTGCAGGGCCATTCGGCCCTTCGAGCCAGCACCGCCATTCAATGTGATAATGGCTGATCATCCCCAATCAGTACCCTGTTCCTGCCTTCTCCCCATATCCCCTGATTCCACTATTTTTAAGAGCCCTATCTAGCTCTTCACCGCCTTCTGAGGCAGAGAATTCCACAGACTCACAACTCTCTGTGAGAAAAAGTGTTTCCTTTCTCTCTGTTCTAAATGGCTTACCCCTTATACTTATTTAAACTGTGGCCCCGGTTCTGGACTCCCCCAACATCAGGACCATGTTTCCTGCCTCTAGGGTGTCCAAACCCCTAATAATCTTATATGTTTCAATAAGATTGCCTCTCATCCTTCTAAACTCCAGAGTATACAAGCCCTGCCGCTCCATTCTCTCAGCATATGACAGTCCCACCATTCGGTTCATCAAGTCTATTCCGCCATTCAATCGATCTCTCCCTTTCAACCCCATTCTCCTGCCTTCTCCCCATAACCCCAACACCCATATTAACCAAGAATCTGTCAATCTCCACCTTAAATATATCCACTGACTTGACCTCCACAGCCTTCTGTGGCAATGAATTCCACAGATTCACCACCCTCTGACTGAAGAAATTCCTTCTTATCTCCTTGCTAAAGGTATGGTGATATTCCAGGGAAAATTGCTTACCTTGAATGGAATGACCCCGACTCTCAATTCATTGAGATGAATGAAATACTAAATGGATAGGTTCAGAAAGGGAAGGTGACCCACCCTAAGGTTTAGAGGGATACGGGCTGAACGCAGGCAAAAGGGACTAACTTCGATGAGGCATCTTGGTCAACATGGACAATTTAGGCCAAAGGTCCTGCTTCCGTGACTCTACAACACACTGGGCGAGGTACAAAACTACTTCAATTGCTTTTTCAATTAGTATTTCTAATTCAGTCACACCCATATCCTTCCAGAACGCTAGTTTGTCATACTGGATTTGCTTGTCAGATGCAAGGAATGTTGCAGTATTTTAGGAGTCTAACCCGCTTTTTCCATCTCTCTGCAGCAAATGAATACATTCTAGAGAGATTTCGCATTAGTTTAGTTTAGAGATACAGCATGGAGACGGGCCCTTCGGCCCACCGAGTCTGCGCTGACCAGCGATCCCCGTACACTAGCACTATCCTACTCAGGGACAATTTACAATTTTTACCGAGGCCAATTAGCCGACAAACGTGAAGGTCTTGGGAGTCGGAGGAAACTGCAGCACCCGGAAAAAACATATGTGCTCACAGGGAGGTGGATCAAACACCGTACAAAGGAGTCAGAATTGAACTTGGGTCTCTGGCAGTGTAAAGCAACCTCTACCACTGCGCCACTATTAGGTTGCAGATGACTTGGAAAATAAAGGTTGCGGTACCTGCGTGTGCAGTGCGCACATATTTAATCTCAGCAAACGTGTTTGTAAAACCCATCTTCAGATATCACCGGAATTTGTAACTGGATTAGTGACTGGTTGAGGAGCCAATAACCTTTCTCATGGATTTCCAAACAGCAGACCACCCACCCCTCAACAGGAAAATATGGGAGGCAGAACCTTTTTCCCCCAGGGTGTCATTGTCCAACACTAGAGAGGAAGGTTGAATGGAGATGTGCGGGGTGTGAGTTATATGTTTACAAACACAGAATGTGGTGGGGGCCTGGAACACATTGCCAGGGGTGGTGGTGGAGGCCGATGCCATAGCGGCTCTTAGATAGGCACATCATGGAAGTGCATGGAGAAGTGGGATTATGGATCATGTGAGATCAGGTAGGCAGGTGAGATCAGTTTAAATTGGCATTATATTCAGAACAAACCGTATGCCCGATACTTCAATGTTTTTAAATGGAAGAAATACCTTATCTTTTGGCCATCATTTGGGAAACACAAGCCACAATACTAGTTCCGTTCCAGAGAACGCAGTTTTTGTAGCACGATGGAACAAAGCAATAATAAGCAATTATAGACCGCAAGTACTAATGACACATTAACAACCCGAAACATTAGTTAGCTAATTAGAGAGGAGAAATTAAGTGATTTAACTGTAGCGTTTGTGACAATTGGCTGCTTTAAAAGAATCGATTTGTTTCCAATTTGAGAGCCAATTTGTAATTACTGGCAATCAAACTCTTGAAGGAACAAGGACTAATGGAGACAGTAACCCCTCCCCCCCTCCCCCCTCTCCCTACATGGCTCATGGAGTAGGGAGCAACCCATGGGAGAGGTCACTTAAGAGAGCAAATGTGGTGGATTGAAGAGAAATGTTGACTGTTCAAGTACTCATGAAGATAAGATATCTGGGGCAGCACATTGGTGGGGCTGTTATCTCATAGAGCCACAGACCAGGGTTCGATCCTGACTACGGGTGCTGCCTGTACACAGTTTGTATGTTCTCCCCGTGACTTGCGTGGGTTTCCTTCAGACCGAAGACGGGTCTCAACCAGAAACGTCATATATTCCTTTTCTCCAGAGATACTGCCCGGCCTGCTTAGTTACTCCAGCATGTTGGCTCTTTCCGTGGTCAATCAGCATCTGCAGTTCCTTGTTTCAAAAATTTTACGGAGGAAATTGACAGGCGGCAATTTGGGTCAGGACCCTTCTTCAAAGTTCAAGGTTCACATTTATTTGTCAGATGCACCAAGTAAGGTACAGTGAAACGAGTCATACAATTAAAAAGAACACAACACACAATACGAGCTGAGAGCAGTTAACCAGAAGAGACATCACATGGGCACAAGAACTAAACAAGGCTGATCTCCCATTTGCCAACACTTTAATTCCCCTTCCCATTCCCACACTGACCTTTCTGTCCTGACCCCACTGTCAGAGTGAGGCCAAATGCAAATTGGAGAAACAGCACCTCATATTTTGCTTGGGCAGCTTGCAGCCAGTCTGAAGAAGGGTCCAGACACAAAACATCACCCATTCCTCACCCCCAGAGAAGCTGCCAGTCCCGCTGAGTTACTCCAGCTTTATGTGTCTATTTTCGGCATGAATATTGACTTCTCTAACTTCAAGTAACGCTTGCATCCCCTCTCTCTATCCTTCCCCCACCCAAATCATTGTACTAGTTTAAAGTAGTCTTGTTGAGTCACATTGTCTTCAACTCATTTTCACCTAGCACAGCAAGCCACAGCTAACAATGGCCTGTTTCATTTATCATCATTGCTTTTTGGCATATTTTTCAATATCTGCATATTGTTCTATATCTCTCTCTACATCACTGTCTATATCTCCCATTTCCCTTTCCCCTGACTCTCAGTCTGAAGAAGGGCTTTCTTCCATCGAACGTGTCCAAAGACAGGCAGCTCGATTTGTTACTAACACCTATGAGAGAGAAGTGAGTGTCACCAAACTTCTGAATTCTCTGGGGTGGAACCCTCTCCAAGACAGACGTGAAGCTCGCCGTTTGACCTGTTTTTACAAAATGTTAAATGGTCAGCTCGACATAGACTACAAGACCTACACCAAACCCAAACCAATTAGGAGCAGACGAGGGCATTCGATCCAATTTGTGATCCCAGCTACAAAGACAGATGTGTACAGCAATTCGTTCTTCCCCCGCACAATTAAAGCATGGAATAATCTCCACCCAACTATAGTTACCCAACCAGATGCAACTAAATTTAAAGTAGCTCTTTCTTCCCAATAACCCTTTCTGGCTTAAGCCCTCCCTTCACCACCTCCAGTTTAAATTCCATTTGGAATATATTGGAGGACCAAGAAACCAAGAACCAACCAAGAACCAAGAAGGGTCTCGACCCGAAACGTCACCTATTCCTTTTCCCTAGGCTTGCTGGGTGACTCCATTTTTTTTCGTGCCTATCTCCGGTTTAAACCAGCATCTGCCATTCCCACCAACACATAAACTGGTCCGTCGATGCACTTCACGGAGAGGGGATCATCCCACCCTTCCCTGGTTTGGCCGAAGCATGAACCCAAAGCCTACGCCATTGCAGTCGCCTGCCGGTGCCTGCAAGTACCATTGGGGTTGGGCAATCAACAAGGGTGTTGAGACCTCTCCCGTATCCTGACAACAAGAAACAAAGGAGGATTATTCTTGGCACATTTTGCTAGCGGAGGCCAGGAATTCCTGACAACAATCCCACAAAAAAGGGGGGCAATAACTTTGATCATGCAAATACATTGTATTTCACAAGAGACGTTGTTTAATTAATCACTGTGCTGTCTAATTCGGACGGAATGTACAAGATTTACTTGGGGAGGGGGGGGGGGGGGGGGGGGGGGGGGGGGGGGGGGGGAAGGGGGGGGAGTTTCAAATAGGAATTTAAACATACAAGTTAAATTTGGAATCTTTTTTTGAATCTTCGCCCAGATAAAGACAGAAAGGAAAACAGTTTAATTCCCTGCAAAGGAAATCTATTGTTTCCACCGGTTCCCGCCACCTCCCAAGAACAAAAAGTTGAAATATATGAATTCTGGAACATTCTTTTCCATCTGCCCCTTTAATTAATAGGTTGTTGTCCCATCTCACAAGCTGCCAGATTGAGGCTTACATTTCAGTTCAAGAGCAACATAAAACTGGAATTATTAAAATAATCATTAATTAATAATAATAATATAATCATTATTATTACAACTGACACCATCTAAACTTGGGAAACTTTATAAGATTCAAAGCAATCGTTCAAAAGCTGCTGCCTCACAGCCCCAGAGACCCGGGTTCAATCCAGGCTACGGGCGCTGTCTGTACGGAGTTTGTACGTTCGCCCCGTGACCTGCGAGGGTTTTCTCCGGGTGCTCTGGTTTCCTCCCACACTCCAAAGACGTGCAGTTTTGTAGGTTAATTGGCTTCTGTAACTTGTCCCTTGTGTGTAGGATAGAACTAGAATGCGCGTGATCATTGGATGGCGTGGACTCGGTGGGCCGAAGGGCCTCTTTCCATGCCGTACCTCTAAAGTAAACCAGAGCAAAGACGGACAGATTGCATGAACTGGAAACACCGGGAACTGCAGATGCTGGAATCTGCGTAGAACACAAAGTGCCGGAGTAACTAGGCGGGCCACGCCGCATCAGGGTAGAAGGCACGAGAATGGGGTTAGGAGGGAGAGATAGATCAGCCATGGTTGAATGGCGGAGTAGACTTGATGGGCCGAACAGCCTAACTCTGCTCCTATCACATAATCTTACAATCTCTGGAGGACATGGATAGACAACGTCTCTCATCCTCTTCTGAGGTAGCTAGAGGATGGACACATACTATAGAAGAATGTTCAGTAGATACAGCATGCCTATCCCTGGAACGTCCCATGGTCAGGTATATCCCGGGCTATAGATGAGCACATCCTATCTTATAACGCTTTATTTTCACACGTCCAAGACCAACTGCACTTGGATGAACCTCATCCAGGACATCCAGTAGTTATGTACATCCTTTGACAGGACATACTGCAGGAAGTGCTTTGATCTTCAGTATCCTCTCTGAATTTGTAGCAGGGACATTAAAAGTCTGGTTTTTATTTTTCTACAAATAGCAAGTAGAAAAATATCTTTTTTTGTTATCTTGCCCTATTTGCCAAACCCCACCCCAACTTCTAAGACGTACATTGAACACGAACAGATCCTTCGCATCACGCTCTGCTTTGCCATGTGCTATTTTCAGATGCCTGCTTTCCAGGGGACACACGCAGAGCTTTGGCTCCTGCTCCGAATCCATTGATGTGTAGGAAGGAACTGCAGATGCTGGTTTACACCGAAGATAGGCACAAAGTGCTGGAGTAACTCAGCGGGACAGGCAGCATCTCCAGAGAGCAGGAATGGATGACGTTTCGGGTCGAGACCCCGCTTCAGTCTGAGAGTCAGGGAGAGAGAGAGACATAGAGATATGGATGGGTAAGGTGTGAAAACAAGAGATCAAAGAGGATGATGCTCAAGAAAAATGTAGAATGGTTCATTGGTAGCTGAGGGGAAGGTGACAACGAGGCACACAATCTAATATTTATTTGGAAGGACAGTGAAACCAGTCGGAGAACTGGGGTGGGGGAGGGACGGCGAAAGAGGAAAAGCAAGGGCTACTTGAATTGAATGAAGTCGATATTCATACCGCTGGGGTGCAAGCTGCCCAAGTGGAATGTGAGGTAGACAAAAATGCTGGAGAAACTCAGCGGGTGCAGCAGCATCTATGGAGCGAAGGAAATGGGCAACGTTTCGGCCCGAAACGTTGCCCATTTCCTTCGCTCCATAGATGCTGCTGCACCCGCTGAGTTTCTCCAGCATTTTTGTGCCTACCTTCGATTTTCCAGCATCTGCAGTTCCTTCTTAAACACAAGTGAAATATGAGGTGCTGTTCCCCCAATTTGCATTGGGCCTCCCTGTGACAGTGGAGGAGGCCCAGGACAGAAAGGTCAGATTCAGATTCAACGTTATTGTCATTGTGCAGTGTACAGTACAGAGACAACGAAATGCAGTTAGCATCTCCCTAGAAGAGCGACATAAATACGAGCAATAAATAAATCTATTTACGTGCATACAGTCATAGTAGTTTTTTCCTGGTGGGAGGAGTGTCCGGGGGGGGGGGGTGATTGGCAATCACCGAGGTACAGTGTCGAGTAGTATAACAGCCGCAGGGAAGAAGCTGTTCCTGGACCTGCTGGTCCGGCAACGGAGTGACCTGTAGCGCCTCCCGGATGGTAGGAGGGTAAACAGTCCGTGGCTGGGGTGAGAGCAGTCCTTGATGATGCTGAGCGCCCTCCGCAGACAACGCTTGCTTTGGACAGACTCAATGGAGGGGAGTGAGGAACCGGTGATGCGTTGGGCAGTTTTCACCACCCTCTGCAGTGCTTTCCGGTCGGAGACAGAGCAGTTGCCGTACCATACTGTGATGCAGTTGGTAAGGATGCTCTCGATGGTGCTGCGGTAGAAGTTCACCAGGATCTGAGGAGACAGTATGTGAATCGGAAGGAGAGTTGGAGTATTTAGCAACCGGGAGATCGGAGCCTGAGAGACGGCCCGAGCGGCGTTCGGTGAAATCGATCGCCAAGCCTGCACTTGGTCTGTGTCTCATTCATTGATGTAGTTTGCTTGAACAGCATTGACACCATTGGGTTAACTCTGCTCCTTGATAGTCCTGCTTGCCTTTTGGATTTTGGAGTTTAACCGTGTGGAAACCCACAAATCACCATTATTACCTTGGCTCCTATCCTGTCTTCATTAACCTGTACTTGGCAGAAGTGCAGTTACATCTGGATCGCTAATCTCCGAGATGCGCTGCAATTGTCCCCGAAATCGCAGTCGTGTTTGTGGCTCTGTTGAAAAGCAATTTCTGTATTCGCCCACATTCAGCACTGCTTGATGTTGTTATTACAGCACCAACCACTTTCCAATCCCTGACCTGACCCTATGCTCGGTGGAGGTTGAATTAGCAGTTTGTGTATTCGCACCTCGTTCCAAAGCCTTAAGCATGTAATCCAGGCTGAATTCTCAGTGGAGCTTCTGTGAGATTGTTTCCATTGAAAGCGATGGCTCCCCTGGTGCAATTTCAACACTGTGCCACACAATCTCATTCATCCAGCTCCGAGTCCAAATGGACCTCACTTTAATGTTGCACCCAAAAGACTCCTCAACGCTGCCACGCTTGCAGTCAGATGTCATAAGGTCAGAAGGAATAGGAGTAGAATTAAGCCATCAAGTCTACTCCGCCATTCAATCATGGCCGATCTATCTCTCCCTCCTAACCCCATTCCCCTGCCTTCTCCCCACAACCTCTGACACCCGTACTAATCAAGACTATCAATCTCTGCCTTCAAAATATCCACTGACCTGACCTCCACAGTTCTGTGGCAAAGAATTCCACAGATTCACCAGCCTCTGACTAAAGAAATGTATCCCCATCTCCTTCCTAAAAGGACGTCCTTTAATTCTGTTAAGTCTAGATTTTTGTGCTCGAGTCTCCGGGGAGGGACTTTAAACATTAGAGATACAGTGTTGGAACAGGCTCTTCGGCCCACCAAGTCTGCGCTGACCAGCGATCCCCGTACACCAACACTATCCTACACACACTAGGGACAATTTGCAATTTTTTACTGAAGCTAATTAACCAACAGACCTGCACATCTTTGGTGTGGGGGAGGAAACCGGAGCACCCGGAGAAAACCCACGCAGGTCACGGGGAGAACGTGCAAACTCCGCACAGACAGCACCCGTGGTCAGGATCGAACCTGGGTCGCAGACGCTGTGAGGCAGCAACTCTACCGCTGTGCCACCGTGACCTGAATCTTCAATGATCTGAGGCGACTGAACCGCCGCACAATTGTCTAGCATCGACTTGTTGATCAAATATTTACATTGGATTAACTTTCCGCCGCCTACACATCTTTTAATTAAGTGTCACTGGCATAGTTCATAGAAGGCACTTGCAGGACAGTGAAGAAAATCACAGAGGCTAAACCCATGACCCCGAATCGTTTCAGTTTTCATAGGAGTACATTTTTGCCCAGCAGTTTTTATTAACCATGGGTAGTTAGCAGATTGGTTTCACTCAAGCACCTAACGCCCTCCGTTAGCCTTTATCTCATTTACACTTTTTTTTTCAATTCAGCATTGATGTGCCTTGCATGTTGGCCTTTTACTGTGTTGATTCAAATTAACTATACAATGACTGGAAGAAGTCGGCAAGATGCGCTGCAGGAAGAATTGAGGCATAGGACGCTTCAGCCGATGTATAAAGGGCCTGTCCCACGAGCATGCGACCTGCATGCGACAAGCGCGACCTAAAGGGCCGGTCCCACCAGCAAGCGCCTGCTTGCGGCAAGCGCGACCAAACCAGAAGCGGGTGCCGCGCGGAGGTCGAGTGAGTGACACGGCGTCGAGGCGGCTGCGGGCCGGCAGGCCGTTGCCGTGCGGAGTTTTTAAACACGGTCAGTTTTTTGGAGCCCCGTGCGATGACGGGACCAGCTACGCACAACGTCATACGGCTCCGGCGATCGAAGTGGGACCGGCCCCGCGAGGCCCTACGGCTCAAGCGACCACGTTAGGTCGTGCTTGCCGCATGCAGGCGCATGCTGGTGGGACCGGCCCTTTTGGTCGCGCTTGCCGCATGGAGTCGCATGCTCGTGGGACAGGCCCTTAAAGCTTTTCTCTTGGACTACTGAAATAATTAAACTTTTAATCACGTCTCTTATGGATGTACATCAATAATCTGTGCTGGTAGTACATTAATACTGCATGGTTTCACATATGAAATTCAGGTTTTTTTGCATATGGACATTTTGCACGTGCTTTAGCCACATGGCTGAATCCTTTGACCCATCGCACTTATTGTTTTCATGCGGAAACAGGCCCTTCGGCCCACCAAGCCCGGGCCGACCCGCGACCTTCCCCCATACACTAGCACTATCCTACACGCCTTCTTTATTCAGGGCGTAGATTACGTGACCAGGTCACAGGTAGAGTATTGTGTACAGTTCTAGTCACCACGGAACAGGAAGAAAGGAATTGCATTGGATAGGGTGCAGAGGAATTCACCAGGATGTTGTCTGGGACAGAATGCTTTAGTTATGAGAAAAGGCGAAATAATCATAGAGTCATCTACAAATTTGGACAAGTTGTCCGAGCAGTCAAATAGACAGCAAGAAACTTTTCCCGATGACATTGAATCAGCTAGGCAGAGTCCAATGACCAAGTGTGAGTAGGTGTAGAGGTGGAGCTACTGATTTACAGCACCAGAGACCCGGGTTCGATCCTGACTACAGGTGCAGTCTGTACGGAGTTTGTACATTCTAGATTAGATTCCCTTATTTGTCATTCTGACCTTTCGGTCTGAACGAAATTTCGTTGCCTTGCAGTCATACATATAATAATAATAAATAACAAAATACACAATAAACACAAATTTAACATCCACCACAGTGAGTTCACCAGGCACCTCATCACTGTGATGGAGGCAAAAGTCTTAAATTGTCTCTTCCCCGCTGCTGCGTGTGTTTTCACCTAACTTTTTGGTTTTCGGCCACATTCCAAAGGCGTACAGGTTTGTTGGGTAAATGACTTGGTATAATTGTAAATTGTCCTTAGTGTTAATGTGCGGGGATTGCAGACTCGGAGGGCTGAAGGGCCAGTTTCCACACTGTATGTCTGCAAATTGCCACATAGTGCGCAGGTTACTGGAGGTGCAAGGAAGCAGTTCTATTAGCTGTGCCAACTCATATTGAAAGGTTGAACAAGTTAGGGCTTTATTCTTTGGAGCGCAGAAGGTTAAGGGGGGACTTGATAGAGGTTTTTAAAATGATGAGAGGGATAGCCAGAGTTGACGTGGAAAAGCTTTTCCCACTGAGAGTAGGGAAGTTTCAAACAAGGGGACATGACTTGAGAATTAAGGGACTGAAGTTTAGGGGTAACATGAGGGGGAACTTCTTTACTCAGAGAGTGGTAGCTGTGTGGAATGAGCTTCCAGTGAAGGTGGTGGAGGCAGGTTCGTTTTTATCATTTAAAAATAAATTGGATAGTTATATGGATGGGAAAGGAATGGAGGGTTATGGTCTGAGCGCAGGTATATGGGACTAGGGGAGATTATGTGTTCGGCACGGACTAGAAGGGTCGAGATGGCCTGTTTCCGTGCTGTAATTGTTATATGGTTATATTGTATGGTTATATTATAGTTTTATGGACGGCACAGACATGTAGCTGTGCCAGATCTGTTGCCTCACAGCGGCAGAGACCCAGGATCGATCCAGACCTCGGATGCTGTCTGCACGGAGTTTGTACGTTCTCCCTGTGACCGTGTGTGTTCTCACCGAGTGCTCCGGTTTCCTCCCACATCCCAGAGACGTGCGGGTTAAACTGCCCCGAACGCGTCGGGAATGGATGAGAAAGTGGGACAACAGAACTAGTGTGAACGGATGATCGATGGTCGGTGTGGACTCTTGGGCAGAAGGGCTCATTTCCCTGCTGTTAGGAGGAGACGAGGAGAAATCTCTTCAGTCAGAGGGTGGTGAATCTGTGAAATTCTTTGGCAAGTCAGTGGATATTCTAAAGGCAGCGACAGATAGATAGATAGATTGGTACAGGTGTCAGAGGTTATGGGGAGAAAGCAGGAGAATGGGGTTAGGAGGGAGAGATAGATCAGCCACGTTTGATTGATGCAGGAAGATTGTTCCCGATGTTGGGGAAGTCCAGGACAAGGGGTCACAATTTAAGGAGAAAGGGGAAATCCTTTAGGACCGAGATGAGAAAAACATTTTTCACACAGAGAGTGGTGAATCTCTGGAGATCTCTGCCACAGAAGGTAGTTGAGGCCAGTTCATTGGCTATATTTAAGAGGGAGTTAGATGTGGCCCTTGTGGCTAAAGGGATCAGGGGGTATGGAGAGAAGGCAGGTACAGGATACTGAGTTGGATGATCAGCCATGATCATATTGAATGGCGGTGCAGGCTCGAAGGGCCGAATGGCCTACTCCTGCACCTATTTTCTATGTTTCTATGATTGAATGGTGGAGTAGACTTGATGGGTCAAATGGCCTAATTCTACTCCCATTACTTATGACCTTATGTGCCACTAAATTAAACCAAAGCTGAATTTAGACAATTATTTTGTTTCTCATAATGTAAACTTTGTCCAAAAAAAAAATGTGACAACAAAAGACTTTGTTTAAAAACCCCTGGGATTAACTGGAACCGCTTGTTTATACATCATCATCCTCCAGATTTGCAGGAATTGATGTTTGCTCACAGGGAGGAGTTGAGCTGATCAGGCAGCCTGCAGTGCGGTAATCTTCTTGACATATTCCAGATGTAGATGGCTGCCGACCCGCCTGCCCATGGATTGTAAATTCTCTCAGGAGTTATTTACTACCATTTATAATCCGGGATGCCATGGCTGGCTAACCTCGGAGATATTACCAGAGAAGTAACCTCAGAAGTAAAGGCGCTACTTGAGAAGCAGAAAGTCAATTTTTAGTTTATCACAGGGAGAGGAATTCACAAATCCCTCATCGATCTTTGTAACCAAGATGTTGGATGTTGGCGGCAGAATGGAGGAGGGGATGGGTGGTGGTGGTGGTGGTGACAGGGCAGTGGGCTGCCTGCCAGTACCGTCAGAGGTGCGAGAGGCACCCTGGCGCACGGAGGTGTGAAGGCGGCTGCAGAGGGCGAGGGGACAGCGCGTTCGAGATTGCGTGGGCCTCGACCCACTGAGAGAGAGTTCAAGTTCAAGTGAGTTTATTGTCATGTGTCCCTGTATAGGACAATGAAATTCTTGCTTTGCTTAAGCACACAGAAAATAGTAGGCATTTACTACAAAACAGATAAATGTGTCCATATACCATGATATAAATATATACACACATGAATAAATAAACTGGTAAAGTGCAAATAACAGAAAGTGGTTGTTAATAATCAGAGTTTTGTCCGAGCCAGGTTTAATAGCCTGATGGCTGAGACACACACACACACACACACACACACACACACACACACACACACACACACACACACACACACACACACACACACACACACACACACACACACACACACACACACACACACACACACACACACACACACACACACACACACACACACACACACACACACACACACACACACACAATTATACCAATGTGCATATACAATTATCCCGGACGACAGATGGCACAATGGGCTAAGTGTTCGGCTGGCAACCGGAAGGTAGCTGGTTCGAATCCCGCTTGGAGTGCATACTGTCGTTGTGTCCTTGGGCAAGACACTTCACCCACCTTTGCCTGTGTGTGTGAATGTAATTATGTGAAGCACTTTGGGGTCAATGCAAGTTGACTAAAAATGTGCTATATAAATAAAGAAATTTAATTTAAAGCCAATTAGCCTGCAAACCTGTGCGGAGCCTTTGGAGTGTGGGAGGAAACCAGAGAAAACCCACGCAGGTTTGGCGCTGTAAGGCAGCAACTCTACCCCTGTACCTCCGTGCTGCCCACATCCTCAATCAGGGGATAATTCCTCGCTGGCTAATGACCTGGACTCTTATTAGTGTTCACATCCATGAATAAATAAATGATAAAGTTACTATTTTACTTTTTTTGAAACTTCAATGTTAAGGAAAGTTTTTGTACAGATGGCAAGTGGGGGGGGGGGGGGGGGGGGGGGGGGGGTTGTTTGACTGAAGGAGGATTGTTTTATGGAGGTAGGAGTTGGGTGAGGAAGGCACTGACAAGGGGATGTCATTGATTGAAAGATACAGCATGGAAACAGGCCCTTCTGCCCATCGAGTCCACGCCGCCCACCAATCACCCACTCACACTAGTTCTATGTTATCCCACTTTCTCATCCACTCCCTACACACTATGGGACAATTTGCAGAAGCCAATTAACCTACAACTCTGTATGTCCTTGGGATGTGGGAAGAAACTGGAGCATCCAGAGAAAACCCACGCCGTCACAGGGCGAACGTGAAAACTCCACACGGACAGCACCCGAGGTCAGGATCGAACCTGGACCTCTGGCACAGTGGGGCGGTGTGCACAATTAAGTTTTCAGGAAATGGCCCGGCCCGAGTTAATGACTATTGAAGAGGGAGGAGGCGGTTGAATCCACCCAATAATTACACATGGCTGCCAGGCAGTAATCGGAACGGTGCCAAGTACAGGCAGCCTTGTGCCAAGGGAACGTGTGGGTGGCATCAACCACATAGGCAAAGGCTCCTGATAGATGGCAACCCACTCATGTGAGGACCAGTCCCACCAACAAGGGTTGGCAAGGAGCCAGTGTAGAGGAGACTCTGAGACAATTACATTTAAACGAGCGGCGCATTTAAAATGGCGCAGCGGTAGAGTTGCTGCATCACGTCACGCCAGAGACCCGGGCTCGATCCTGACTATGGGTGCTGCCTGTACGGAGTTTGCACGTTCTCCTGCGTGGGTTTTCTCCAGAAGCTCCGGTTTCCCCCGACACTCCAATAGGTATAATTGTAAATTGTCCCTCGTGCGTGTAGGATAGAGATGGTGAGTAGGGTTCGCTGGTCGGCGTGGACCAAAGGGCCTGTTTCCGCGCTGTACTCTAAACTAAACACTAAACAGTGCAGGAAATATATTGGAGAAACTAAGTGGATGCAGCAGCATCTATGGAGCGAAGGAAATAGGCAACGTTTCGGCCCGAAACATTGCCTATTTCATTCGCTCCATGGATGCTGCTGCACCCGCTGAGTTTCTCCAGCATTTATGTCTACCTTCGATTTCCCAGCATCTGCAGTTCCTTCTTAAACACCAAACAGTGCAGCACATGAACAGGCCCTTCGGCCAGCGATGTCTGCGCCCAACATGATGCCAAAATAAACTAAAGATCGCCCAGGACTTTATTCCTTGGAGCACAGGAGGATGAGGGGTGATCTCAAAATAGTGAGAGGAATAGATCAGGTAGATGCACAGGATCTCTTACCCAGAGTAGGGGAATCGAGAACCAGAGGACATGGGTTTAAGGTGAGGGTGGAAGATTTAATAGGAACCAGAGGGGCGACTTTTTTTTTTTACACAAAGGATGGTGGGTGTATTGAACGAGCTGCCGGAGTAGATAGTATGAGGCATGGACTATCACAACGTTTAAGAAGCAATTTGGACAGGTTTGATGAACTTGGGGAGAACGTAGGTGGGACTAGTGCAGATGGGACAAAGTACACTCTGGAGTTTAGTAGGAAGAGAGGGGATCTCATTGAAACATAAGATTGTTAAGGGCTTGGACACGCTAGAGGGAGGAAATATGTTCCCGATGTTGGGGGGAGTCCAGAACCAGGGTCCACAGTTCAGGAATAAGGAGCAAGCCATTTAGAACGGAGACGAGGAAACACTTTTTCTCACAGAGAGTTGTGAGTCTGTGGAATTCTCTGCCTCAGAGGGCGGTGGAGGCAGGCTCTCTGGATGCTTTCACGAGAGAGCTAGATAAGGGCTTTTAAAAATAGCGGAATCAGGGGATATGGGGAGAAGGCAGGAACGGGGTACTGTTTGGGGATGATCAGCCACGATCACATTGAATGGCGGTGCTGGCTCGAAGGGCCAAATGGCCTACTCCCGCACCATTTGTCTTTTGTCTATTGGGACATGTTGGTTGGTGTGGGCAAGTTGGGTCGAAGGCTGTACGACTCTGTGATCATATCCACGAGTTGGACTGTCCAAAGTTGCAGCATTGCTGGATTTAAGAGAGAGTTAGATAGAGCTCTAGGGGCCAGTGGAATCAAGGGATATGGGGAGAAGGCAGGCACTTGTTATTGATTGGGGACGATCAGCCATGATTTTCAATGAATGGCGGTGCTGGCTCAAAGGGCTGAATGGCCTCCTCCTGTACCTATTTTCCATGTTTCTATGTTTCATTGCAGTCAGAAGAAGCAAGTCCTTGTGCAACACACACACCTGTGCTTAGACTGGTACTTTACTCCATACATAAAACGTTTTAACCCCTCCTTGTGTGATTTTGCGTTCGATTGCCTGCTGTTGAGGTTATTTTCCAGCGAGCTTCTGATAACACAAACACCGTTACATAGCCGGCGAAGGTGGATTGACCAGTTCCCACCAGGAAACCACAATAGTTGCAACAATAACCTGCTCGCCTTGTGGCGCGTTGACACCGTTATCTGAAACTGACCAGATTGACACAAACTCCCCTCCTGAACACGGCAAATATTCAATGAAAAGTCTCCACACTCACCCAGAAAACTCAAGAGGATCAGTAACCTCATCTTCGCGAACGGGGACCCCCAACTGGCCAAGTTGAATTGACTTGAGACTGAAATTGCAACCTCTGGGATTCGTTCGGTTCAGTTCAAGTTAAATCTTCACTTGGGGTTTCAGTTTGCTCGGGAGTCGCTTTCTCCAGCCAATTCTGCTCTTTCTCTCTTCCTTCCTCTCCTGGTTTACTCTTCCTCCCCGAGGGTGGTGAGTGTGAAAGAGTCCCACCGTTGCTGCCTGGTTCACTGATGCTCACGCCGCGGCCACGGGAATGACAATAGCGCCAGCCCCGCTTGTAACACAAAGACATCTCCAGCGTGGAGCCTCCTCCTTAAAGGGACAAGCACCCCCCCCCCCTAATCCCTGCCACCCACACGAACGCTATGCAATTGACTTTCTTAACCGAGCAATCGGATATTAATCGTGGTGCTTTGTGGAGACGGGACATAATATGGGAAGAATAGATACTTTATGTGCGGGAAGCAGCTGCAGATGCTGGTTTAAACTGAAGATAGACACAAAAAAGCTGGAGTAACTCAGCGGAACAGGCAGCATCTCTGGAGAGAAGGGATGGGTGACGTTCATTTTAAGGGGCTGTCCCACTTGGGCGACATTTTCGGCGACAGTCTGGAAAGAGGTTGTCGCGTCGTGGTTGGGGCGTGAGTCGTGGTGACGCACAGTGACGCGTGGGTGATGTGCGGTGTCTCCCTGTCGCCCCAGGGTTTTGCAATGTTCAAAATCCAGGGGCGACATTTGGATGTCTCATCATGCCGTGCGCCCTGTCACACGCTGATGTATGCTGTCCTGTGGGTGATGCCCGGTTAGGGTTAGTGTTGGGGTTAAGGGCCACAGGTGGGCTGTAAAATATTCTTCCTTCAATGCATGGATTTTAAACATTAATATATTAAAATTAATACAATCAAATCAATTGTGCAAATGAAAAGATGTCATGAGTGTTCGTTTTATTTATAGATGTATTGGTCCGCTTCCAGATCAATCACCATCGCATATAACCTTTACAGGATTGGATTCAGTGAGCAGAGAATGAACACCCATCCACCCTCATTTGCCCCCCTCCTGCCCAATCCCTACTCTCACTAACCCCGACCGCCTTCTCCATTCCTCTCTCGCCCGTCTTCCATTCCTGCCCTCGGACTCCCTCTACACGCCCCATTATCTCCCCCTTCTAAAATACCCTCCTTCACTGAAATCCCTTCTCCACATCTCCCTCCCTTCCCCATTTCGACCCCCCCCCACATTTCCCCGACGCCCCCCCCATTTGTGTGGACCCAGCCTGTTGACCCAGCGAATCCCCCGCACACTATCCCACACTCGCTAGGGACAATTTATACAAACCCGTGTGCCTTTGGAGTGCGGGAGGAAACCCAAACCCTAACCCTATTAGCCCTAACCCTAACCCCAGCCCTAGCCCTAACCGTAACCCTAATCCTAACTCTAGGTTGATAGGTTTGGTATAAGTATAAATTGTCCCTATCGTGTGTGGGATAGTATGCGGGAGATCGCTGGTCGGTGCAGACTCGGTGGGCCGAAGGGCACTGCATCTCTGAACTAAATGTGACACAGGGGCCCCAGGGGTTGGACTCCAACCCCCAATGTTCTGCCTGCTCCTCATGGGAACTAAACTGTTGGCCTCGAGTTGTCCTAGAGGCAGATCTCTCTTCCAATGGTCTCTCCAAACCCCCAGAGGCAGCGGGCTTTTCAACTGGGTTCAGGCGATGTTGTCAATGTACCAGTGCCACCCACCTGCTCCGACCACTGAGTCTAAATACGCACCATGCATTTTGAAGCAAGGCAAGGGGGCGGGGGGCGTGTTGGGGTGTTGTTCCCAAAGTCTGCATTTATCCCAATGTTACTAAAGCAGATGATGTGGCCTTTGTGCTGTACTATTAGTGGGATCTAGCTGTCACAGGCTAGGTCCACAAATGGGGGCATCGGGGGAAGTGGGGGGGGGGGGTTGGAGAATGGGAGAATGGAGGGAGAGGGGGAGAAGGGGGAGGTGGGGGAGTGGAGAAGGAGGGATGGGGGCGGGATGAGGGGGGGAGAGGGGAGTTCAGTCGACACTCACCAAATCCATCCCTGTGAAATGTTGTAGAGAAGGTGATTGGATTTGGAAGCGGACCAATACATCTATAAATAAAACAGTACTCGCCCAGATATACCGTCAGGGCCTACAGCTTTCCTCATGTTCACACGTGTCAGAGCCCCCCTGCTCGGACGTGAGAATGTGTGCACATCCCCAGCGGTGTGCCTCACTCCAGCCTCGCTAGCCAGCGCGCTGGCGGTGTTGTTGTTAGCCGGCGAGCTAGGGGTGATGTTGCCCGTCTTGAATCGTGCGTAGAAAGAGTTCAGGTCACCAGCTAGGGAGGTGCCGGTACTCCCGATTGAGGGGGGGTGGGGGGCTGCTCTGGTAATTAGTTGTAGTCCGTAGCCCCTGCCATAGCCGTCTGGTGTCCTGCTGCTCCATCTGCGACTCTATCCTGTCCCTGTACCTCCTTTTTGCGTCCTTCACCGCCCTTCGCAGTCGGTAGGACTCTGCCTTATAGTCATGTATGTTGGTGGATGCCAGGCCGAACAATAAACGACACTGCGTGCTAACCAGTCAGCGGAAAGACTATACATGATTACAATCGAGCCGTCCACAATTTTTATGCAAGATAACTTTTACGCAAGATGAAGTCCAATAAAGTCCGATTAAAAATAGTCTGAGGGTCTCCAATGAGATAGTAGTAGCTCAGGACTGTGGCCTAGTATTTGGTAGGATGATTCACTCACCTTCAGTTAATAGCTGGGAAGAAACTGTCCCTGAATCTGGGGAAAGATTGTGTCTGCCATATCTATTCTTCTCATACGTGTATACAATTCTATCAACTTCTGATGTTCCAGGGAAATCAATTCAAGTTTGTCCAACAATAGACGCAAAAAGCTGGAGTAACTCAGCGGGTTTGGCAGCATCTCTGGAGAAAAAGAATAGGTGACTTTTCAGATCGAGACCCTTCTTCAAACTTCTGTTCACGACCAGAAACATCACCTATTCCTTTTCTCCAGAGATGTTGCATGGCCCGCTGAGTTACTCCAGCTTTTTGTGTCTATCTTCGGTGTAAACCAGCATCTGTGGTTCCTTTCTTCACATCAAGTTTGTCCAACCTCTTCTTATAGTTAATACCCTCAAATCCACGCAGCATAAGTGATAGGAGCAGAATTAGGCCACTCGGCCCATCAAGCCTACTGCCATTCAATCATGATCTATCTCTCCCTCTTAACCCCATTCTCCTGCCTTCTCTCCATAATCCCTGACACCCGTATTAATCAAGAATCTATCTATCTCTGCCATAAAAATATCCATTGACAGCCTCCACAGCCTTTTGTGCATGAGCATTTGGTATGTGCATGAGCATTTCTGCACCCTCTCCAAAATCTGTAATGGGGTAACTAGTCTGAAGAAGGGTTTCGGCCCGAAACGTTGCCTATTTCCTTCGCTCCATGGATGCTGCCTCACCCGCTGAGTTTCTCCAGCACTTTTGTCTACCATGGGGGAACTAGAACTGCACGCATTACATTCAAACAATGGCCAAACTTCAAAGTTTAGTTTAGTTACAGTGAGGTACAGTGAAAAGCTTTTGTTGCGTGCAATCCAGTCAGTGGAAAGACTATACATGATTACAATCAAGCTGTCTACAATATACATATACAGGATAAAGGTAGCAATGTTTATTGCAAGATTAAGTCCAGTAAAGTCCAATTTAAGATAGTCCGAGGGACTTCATTGAGGTAGGTGGTTGGTCAGACCATTCTCTAGTTCATGATGGGGTGGTTCTGTTAACCTTCCCCCCACTCTCTACCCACTAGGAGCAATTTATAGAGGCTGATTCACGTATAAACACCGCATGTCTTTGGGATGAGGATGACAATAGGTCCCCAATCAATAACAAGTGCCTGCCTTCTCCCCATATCCCTTGATTCCACTAGCCCCTAGAGCTCTATCTAACTCTCTCTTAAATCCAGCAATGCTGCAACTTTGGACAGTCCAACTCGTGGATATGATCACAGAGTAGTACAGCCTTCGACCCAACTTGCCCACACCGACCAACATGTCCCAATAGACAAAAGACAAATGGTGCAGGAGTAGGCCATTTGGCCCTTCGAGCCAGCACCGCCATTCACTGTGATCATGGCTGATCATCCCCAATCAGTACCCCGTTCCTGCCTTCTCCCCATATCCACTGACTCCGCTATTTTTAAGAACCCTATCTAGCTCTCTCTTGAAAGCATCCAGAGAACCTGCCTCCACCGGCTTCTGAGGCAGAGAATTCCACAGGCTCACCACTCTCTGTGAGAAAAAGTGTTTCCTCGTCTCCGTTCTAAATGGCTTACCCCTTATTCTTAAACTGTGGCCCCTGGTCCTGGACTCCCCCAACATCGGGAACATGTTTCCGGCCCTCTAGCGTGTCCAAGCCCTTAACAATCCGGAGCACCCGAAGAAACCCCACGTGGTTACAGGTAGAACATGCAAACTCCACACAGACAGCATCTCAGGTCAGGTTCGAACCTGGGTCTCTGGCGCTGTGAGGCAGCAGCTCAACCAGTTTTGCCACTGTGCCGCCGCGCCATACTAGCAGCTGTGCCACTGTGCCACTGTGCCGCCGTGCCATACTAGCTGCTGTGCCACGGTGACACTGCGCCAGTCCAACAGCTGTGCCATTGTCATGCTCGGCCACCTCTCGCCTCTTATGCCCCAGCTTCAGTTAAACTATTAACCCAACAATACTGGATAGACTCGGTTTGTACTCGCTAGAATTAGACTAGATAGACTCGGTTTGTACTCGCTAGAATTAGACTGGATAGACTCGGTTTGTACTCGCTAGAATTTAGAAGATTGAGGGGGGCTCTTATAGAAACTTACAAAATTCTTAAGGGGTTGGACAGGCTAGATGCAGGAAGATTGTTCCCGATGTTGGGGAAGTCCAGAACAAGGGGTCACAGTTTAAGGATAAGAGGGAGGTCTTTTAGGACCGAGATGAGAAAATCATTTTTTACACAGAGAGTGGTGAATCTGTGGAATTCTCTGCCACAGAAGGTAGTTGAGGCTATATTTAAGAGTGAGTTAGATGTGGCCCTTGTGGCTAAAGGGATCAGGGGGTATGGAGAGAAGGCAGGTACAGGATACTGAGTTGGATGATCAGCCATGATCATATTGAATGGCGGTGCAGGCTCGAAGGGCCGAATGGCCTACTCCTGCACCTATTTTCTATGTTTCTATGTTTCTATGTTACTGGGCATAGAACAAAAAAAACCTGTGATTAATACAGTGACTCTGGTCTCTTGCGACCTGCTATCATTGAAGGAAATTGTTTGGAATGTGAAGGACAGGGATGGAGCCAGCAAAGATACTGGGTCTTTTTATCCTTACCTCAAATTCCACACTGAGTATACACAGGCTTGACTTATCTCCTTATCAAGGTTCCTGGCACATTGCTCTGCATAGTTCACTCACCCCCCCCCCCCCCCCACTCCCTTCTTGACACTTAAGCCAGTGATACACAAGTAGCTATTTCGCTAATGTAAACACTAAATGATAAATATGCTTCTATTTCATTTTTAGTTGCCATCCCAGACACGAACGCCTGTGGAAATCATGCGCTCCGATCGCCTTGTTGATGAAGCAAACTTTCAATGGACCGTTACAAGTTGATTTCAATATGCCTTCTGTATGATCGCATTTCAGCGCTGAGTAATGTGGGTCAGTTTTGTAGTTGTGAGGAATTTCTCCTGCAGAAAGAAGGGTAAGTTTGAGAAGTTAATTCCTTTTTTGTGATATCCTTCAAGTCAATAAGATGATTTGCTAAAGCACTCCTGCCCAGAAGAGGTACATTCCTCAATAGCTCTTCCAGCAGCATTCCATATTCCATGTTTCCCTTGATATTTTGTTTAGTTAAGTTTAGAGTTTAATTTAGAGACACAGCCTGGAAACAGGCCCTTTGGCCCACCGAGTCCGGGCCGACTGACAATTCCCTGTTCACTAGTTCTATCCTACACACCAGGGACTATTTACAGAATCCAACTAAAAGCCCTGTCCCACGGTACGAGATCATTCCAAGATCTCTCCCGAGTTTGCCCTGATTCGAACTCAGAGATTTACGGTAATGGCCACTCGTCGGTACTCGGGGCTCTCGTGGACATTTTTCAACATGCTGAAAAATCTTTACAAGTCCTGCCGTGCTTACCTGCCGTTAGTGAGTCTTCCTGAGTAGCTGCCGTTGCTGTACAAGCCGCTAAGAGACGTCCCCGAGCTCCGACGTACCCGCTACGTTCATTCTCCGTGCTTACCACGAGTTAGATTTTTTTTTAACTCGGGAGAGCTCTTGGAATGAACTCGTACAGTGGGACAGGGCTTATACTTACAAACCTGTACGTCTTTGGAGTGTAGAAGGAAACCGGAGCACCTGGAGAAAACCCACGTGGTCACAGGGAGAACGTACAAACTCTGTACAGACAGCAGCCCTGGTCAGGATCGAACCTGGTTCTCTGGTGTTGTAGGGCAGTAACTCTAATGCTGCGCCACCGTGCCGCCCCTATTTATGCATCTAAAGAACCAGGTCTGTGCGACATTATGCCTGACACTGGTTACCCCCCCCGAAATTATGCAGAACAACATAGAAATGACTGAAGTAGGGTCCCGGGACCACAATCCATGACCTCCAGTGATGCTGCCTGTCCTTTGTGTAAACCAACATCTGCATTTCTTTGTTTCGACATTCTGCCTTAAATACAGATGTGAATGATAGTGTCAGGGAGGAATCGATGAGAAGAAGATGAAAACAAAATGGGACTAGTTATAAAATCATGAGAGGAATAGATCAGGTAGATGCACAGAACCTCTTGCCCTGACAAGGAGAATTGAGGACCAGAGGACATAGGTTCAAGGTGAAGGGGAAAAGATTTAATAGGAATCTGAGGGGTAATTTTTTTCACACAAAGGGTGGTGGGTGTATGGAACAAGCTGCCAGAGGAGGTAGTTGAGGCTGGGATTATCCCAACGCTTTAAGAAACAGTTGGACAGGTATAGGAAAGAACTGCAGGTGCTGGTTGAAATCAAAGGTAGACACAAAATGCTGGTGTAACTCAGCGGGACAGGCAGCATCTCTGGAGATAAGGAAGGGTGACGTCTCGGGTCTCCCGAAACGTCACCCATTCCTTCTCTCCAGAGATGCTGCCTATCCCGCTGAGTTACTCTAGCATTTTGTGTCTAGTTAGACAGGTAGATGGAAAGGGCAAGTTTGGAGGGATATGGACCAAGCGCAGGCAGGTGGGTCTAGTGTAGCTGGGACATGTTGGTCGGCATGGGCAAGTTGGGCCGAAGGGCCTATTTCCACACTGTATGACCCTCTGACTCTATGTATCTATGAGTCGAAGTGAGCGTTTGACTTGGTGGGATAAAGTGATCTGTTTCCATGGCACTTGATTGAATGACAACACTTCCTTGGTTACGAATGTTATTGTGTGAATGAATTCACATTCCTTTGTCACAGCTGCGGAGACTAGCTGGTGTTCGAGACTTCTAACAAGTTGCCAGAATGACCATGAATGCGTGGCACGGAGGTTGACTGGAAATGAAAGTAAATCTAATTTGCCGCTGCTCGCCAAATCTATTGAACTTCTTGCTTCACAATTGTAGGTCTTCATAGCGATTAGCAAGCTATCTGCCGAGTTGATGCTCTGTGTATTCTGTGCTGCGTGACTTCACTCACTCACTCACTCACTCACTCACTCACTCACTCACTCACTCACTCACTCACTCACTCACTCACTCACTCACTCACTCACTCACTCACTCACTCACTCACTCACCTCCCCGCTGCCTTCAGGTAGAAGGTAGCTGGTAGCGTTGACCTACTGATGCACAGAGAGCAATTCCTCACTGGTGCTCTGGTGCTGCCCGTCACTCAAAGAGATAAGGGCCTGTCCCACTTGGCGATGTTTTCGGCGACTGCCGGCGTCATTGACTGACGTATCAGGGTCGCCGAACGATTTTGAACATTTCAAAATCCAGCGGCGACAAAAAAAATGTTGCGACACTTCAGGAAACGCCGTGCGTCGATACGTCATCACGCCGCAACTTTTTCGGTGTCCTGATACGTCAGTCAATGATGCCGGGGTGGAAGATTGCAACCTTCACGTGGTCCGCCCTGTTTCGACTAATGCAATCAACTCGACGTGCACAAACGGAAGATCAAATAGAACAAGTTGTCCAACAACGCCAAGCTGTGCACGCCACACGAAAGAAGAAGATGTCAATGATGCCGACAGTCGCTGAAAAAATTGGCAAGTGGGACAGGACCTATAATCTTCATCCTTCCATCCTTGTCTACTTTAGTTTCGTTTATGGTCACTTGTACTGGGGTGCAGTCAAAAGCATTTGTTGCGTGCTAACCAGTCCGCGGAAAGACAATACGTGATTTCAATCGAGCCCTTTACAGTTCACAGATACATGATAAGGGAATGTGTAGGAAAGAACTGCAGATGCTGGTTTAAATCGAAGATAGACACAAAATGCTGGAGTAACTCAGCGGGACAGGCAGCATCTCTAGAGAGAAGGAATGGGGGACGTTTCAGACTGAAGAAGGGTCTCGACCCGAAACATCACCCATTCCTTCTCTCCAGAGTTGCTGCCTGTCCCGCTGAGTTACTCCAGCTCTTTGTGTCTACCTTCAGTTTAAACCAGTATCTGCAGTTCCCTCCCACACATAAACTATCTATTCTTCCCATATTCATTGGGTTGAAGGGCCTGTTTCCGTGCTGTATCTCTAAACTAAACTAAACTAGACTAAACTAAAACGTAACAAGCAGGCTTGTTCCTGTTCCTTGCTAGTGTGCATGAATCACAAATGGAGTTGAACGTAAGTGATTTGTGAACACGACATTACGTTGAAATAATCTGTCCATGTAGCCTCTGTGGGTGAGGATGGGTGTGTGTGCATTTGCTGAAGCCTTTTCTGTTAGTTACCATCCACACCCTTATTCCTGGACCATGATTTTAGTAAACGGTTATGAACACAAGAGTAGTTTACATTGTTCGTTCAAAACTTCCTGAATACAGGAAACGCTCTATTTACACTGGGGGGCATTGCATGATGGAATAAATACTTGCATTGGTACGATGCCATCTGTCTGCCTCCAGCTCGGCCTCAGCCAACAAACTATTTTCTTTTGGAAGAATGTTGCCAAGGTATTGGGAAAATATAGCAGGCAATCTACCATGCAGTAATGACCAGACCATCCATTCAGCCATGGCATCGTAGAATCGTACAACACAGAAACAGGCCTTTCGGGCCTACTTGTCCTTGCCAACCAAACTGCCCCATCTTAGCTCATCCTATTTGCCTGTGTTTGGCCAATATCTCTCTTGGGCAGCACAGTGGCGCAGCCGTAAGAGACCCGGGTTCGATTCCGACCGGGTGCTGCCTGTACGTTCTCCCTGTGACCGCGTGGGTTTTCTCCGGGTGCTCCGGTTTCCTCCCACACTCCAAAGATGTGCAGGTTTGTAGGTTACTAAGTTAATTTGCTTCGGTGAAATTGTAAATTGTTCCTGGTGTAGAGGATAGTGTCAGTGTATGGGGGATTGCTGGTTGACGTGGATTCAGTGGGCCGAAGGGTCTGTTTCTGTGCTGGATCTCTAATGTCTAAAGTCTAACGTAAATCATTCCTATCCATGCACCTGTACAAATGTCTGTTAAATATTCTATTTGTAACTGCCTTAACTACTTCTGGCAGCTCGTTCCATCTACCCACTATCCACTGTATGAAAATAATTGCCTCTTAGATTCTTATTGAATCTTCCCCCTCTAAACTTGTCCCACACATCTCCTTTGAACTTTGCCCCTCTAATCTGAAAGTTGTGCCCTCTTAGTATTTGATTTTCCCCACCCTGGGAATAATGTTCTGACTATCTACCCTATCTATGCTTCATAATTTTATATACGTGTATAGCATATAAAAGTATATCACATTTTGAGGCATAGATTAGCAATGTCACAAAATTTTGAGATTTAAAAAATCAAGTTTGTAATTTATCCCATCAGATAAAGCATAAAAAGAAGTTTAATTTGACACCTAATTCACTTTCATATCTCAAGTATTTAAAAAGTTATGGCCATTTTCATACTCGGAAATTAGCATCTTGTTCCCTATTGATTTTCTATGGACATAACAAAAAAGCTGTGATCGTGTGCAGTCAAAAGCCCATAACCTTCTTAAAAATTAAGAGAACTGAATGAAATTTTCAGTTATCGTAGATTGAACCATTCTGAAACAAATATAAAATAATCTTACTTGGATGACCTGAAATTAAAGCATATAATTAGTTAGTTACCCAAGTGTAGCTAATTTCAAACTTCAATTACTAGATCTAAACATCTATCCATTTCTTAATAAATGATTAACATTTTTAAATAGCCTAAGTGTCCAAATAATATTCATAAATAATTCACAATAAAACATGATTTTAAAATCTCATTTACATTAATTTATAGGCCAAATGGAAGGAATTTAGTGTTCAATTGCTGTAAATTAAAGTCCATTTAAAATCAGCTTTCTAGTAGGATCCTGTGAATGCGCTGGTTTGGAACGTTCACATTGCGGTAGATTTGTGCCCTCAAATGCCCAGAAAAATACTGCGGGATATAATGGGCCCAAAATGAGCTACTCGCAATATTAAACTTTGTATAAAGGGATCTTAAGAAGCCCTTTTTAATGTAAAAATAAGCAGCCTACCTTCAATTATTTGCTCTATGAGACCCTGACAGCTGCCGGTGGTCGCGGGTTTAGAGATTGATTTTTAAACTACTATAACTATTATACGAGGCCTTTAAAACTAATAATAGCTTTTGCGACGGGGTCTTCCAGCGATTTTTCGTTAATAATTAACTAGGCTGAACATCTTCGATTTGAACAGCCTAGAGAAAATCGCGTTTTAAACCCGCCCCCTCTAAACGGCGCCAAAATCGCGCACACCCGCAGCGGCAGATTTTCAGCGACGCTTCAGGTAGGCTTTGCAACATACCTACATAGATAGAGTAGATGGTCAGAATGTTTTTTGTATTCTTTTACAGTATACTAGACCAGTTGGGTCCCCGTTGTGATGCCAGTTCAAAATGGTGATCTGAAATGGCCCGACAACCCTCCCCCAACTGCGCACACGCGGCTGATGGGCCGGGAGCGCATTGCGCAAGCCCGCCGTCACCTAGGCCGGGGGGTAGAAAATTAATTAAAATTTATAAAGGTAATTTGGACGCTCCATGGACCCATTGGGTCCAGTTTGTGACGTCAGTCAAGTACACACGTAAGTATGAGATCAAAATGCAATCTCAAAATGACACCTGGTCGGGCAACCCTCCCCCAACTGCGCAGGCGCTGCTGACGGGCCGGGAGCGCACTGCACAGGCGCGCAGGGCCCGTGGGATCGAAAGTTTATTAAAGTTTATAACGAGAATTACTTTGTTAAATCGAACGAAACTTGCTACTGCACATCCCAGGCGAATGGTGAGTAAGGCGCCCATAAAATGGTTGCGCTATCATGTACCATTTTGGCTGTATTTTGGGAACATACATACAAATATACAAACATACATACATACATACATACATACATACATACATACATACATACATACATACATACATACATACATACATACATACATTCAAGACAAAACCTTTGTCTGTATAGAGATAAAAGTATATTCCTCCCAACGTGATAGTGACTAAACTGAACTAAATTAAACTTTGGAGTTTGGCCATTGTTTGAAACGTAGAAAACATGCCAGCCAATTTGTAAACAGCAAACACCTACACACAGCAATATGATATTGACCAAACAAGCAGCAGATTGAAGGATAAATATTAATCAGAACAATTAGAACGTTCTTGCTCAGCATTGACTCTTTAATCTCCACTTAAAGCTATGTCCCCTGGTACTTCATGATGAGGACACTGGGGAGAGTACCTCGACACTTATTCAAACCTATGCCTGAGAGGTTGAGTAGGCTGGGACTATTCCTTGGAGTGCAGGAGGATGAGGGGTGATCTTATAGAGGTGCGTAAGGACATGCGAGGAACAGTAGATGCACAGTTTCTTTCCCAAAGTAGGTGAATCGAGGACCAGAAGACATTGGTTGAAGGTGAAGGGGAAAAGATGTAATAGGAATCCAAGGGGATATAGTTCGACAGGTACATGGATAGGACAGGTTTGGAGGTTTAGTTTAGAGATACAGCACGGAAACAGGCCCTTCGGCCCACCGGGTTCGCGCCGACCAGGGATCGCACATTTACACCATCCTACTCCCACTAGGGGCAATTGTTTACATTTACCAAGCCAATTAACCTACAGACCCGCAGTCGGGATCGAACCCGGGTCTCTGGCGCTGCATTCGCTGTAAGGCAGCAACTCTACCGCTGCGCCACCGTGACGGTATATGGATCAAACGGAGGCAGGTGGGACTAGTGAAGCTGGGGCATGCTGGCCTGTGTGGGCAAGTTGGGCTGAAGGGCCTGTTTCTACGCTGTATCACTCTATGACTCTATAACTCTATGACTCTATGCCATGAGATTGTTTGTGTCCAGCTGAGAGGGCAGTCGAGGCTTTAAACCCCTGTCCCACTTAGAAACCTGAACGGGACCCTCTGGAGACTTTGCGCCCCATCCAAGGTTTCCGTGCGGTTCCCGGAGGTTGCAGGTGGTTGCCGGAGGTTGCAGGTAGTGGAAGCAGGTAGGGAGACTGACAAAAACCTCTGGCAACTGTAAGGAAACCTTGGGTGGGGCGCAAAGTCTCCAGAGGTTTAGCATGACACCTTTACCAGTGTGGCATTGACTGCAGTCCCTCAGTACTGCACTGGATAGCCCTACCGCACTCCAATGTACCAGAATGGAACAATGAAATTCTTACTGGCTACAACTCTATAGGCATATTAACACAACCACTCAACATGTAAATATACGATCAATAACAATGTACAATAAATTATGAATCATACTGAATAACCAGACCATAACAGTACAAGTCCAAGTAAACAGTGCAATCCATATATACATACAAGAATGTTAGTAGTTTGATGCTGAGGTAGGGCTGTGGATAGGTTGGTGGAGGGTGGTTCAAGAGCATGATGGCTGATGATAAGAAGTTGTATGGAGTTTGTACGTTCTCCATTTGCTATTCTTTATCCCGCTGATCAAGATCCCGTAGTCATTCTTGAGACTTCAGCCAATTCTCTGTGAGCGTTTCTCCAGGATCTGACTCCTCCACACTTTCACCCAATCCATCCCAGGCCAGAACATCAATTAAAATAAGCGAGTTTTGTTTCAAGGTTTCACTTGGTACACATCAGCTGCATAGTGGGCAGCACGGTGGCGCAGCGGTAGAGGTGCTGCCTCACAGCGCCAGAGACCCAGGTTCAATCCTGGGTACGGGAGCTGGCTGTACGGAGTTTGTACGTTCTCCCTGTGACCTGTGTGGGTTTTCTCCAAGATCTTCGGTTTCATCCCAAGCGCCAAAGAAATACAATTTTGTAGGTTAATCGGCTTGGTATAAATGTATAAATGTAAATTTGTCCCTTGCGTGTAAAAAACTCTCCCTGTGACAGGTAGAAAAAAGTGCTGGAGAAACTCAGCGGGTGCAGCAGCATCTATGGAGCGAAGGAAATAGGCGACGTTTCGGGCCAAAACCCTTCTTCAGACTGATGGGGGGTGGGGGGGGGGGGCGGGGAGAAGAAAGGAAAAAGGAGGAGGAGCCCGAAGGCTGGGGGATGGGAGGAGACAGCAGAAGGGCTGAGGAAGGGGAGGAGGCAGCAAGGACTAACGAAATTTGGAGAATTCAATGTTCATGCCCCCAGGATGCAGGCTCCCCAAGCGGAACATGAGGTGCTGTTCCTCCAATTTCGGGTAATCTCCTTGTGACAGCGTGGGTTTGCTCCAGGAGCTCCGGATTCCACCCACACTCCAAAGAAGCGCAGGGTTGTTGATTGTAAGTTGTAAGTTGTCTCCAGTGTGTGGGATAGTGCTGGTGTACGGCTGGTGTATGGCTGGATGGCGCAGACTCGGTGGGCCGAAGGGCCTGTTTCCACGCTATACCTCTAACGTCTAAAGTGGAGACTGGCTGATTTTCTGACCGTGAAATGATGCTGTACAAATATTGGTAGCATATGTTTGCTACGACCTTGTAGAGTTCTTTATGTCAAATATTGTCTCTGCAGAGGGTGTTCTGCAGGGCCAATACTTAGATTCCAGTGGCAGATGGAGTTCTATCAATATTGGCACAGTGTGACTTAAGGTACACTTGAATGTTTGGCACAACTTTGGTTACAGACAGCGATGGGAAACAAGGCAGGAAGAAAGCAAATGGCGGATCAGGGAATATTTATGACGAGTAGCTGTTTTTTATTCTGCTTGTGTAGCTTGCAACCCAAAGCTATGAACATTGAATTCCTCAATTCTAGGTAACTAATGCCCCTGTCCGACTTAGGAAACCTGAACGGAAACCTCTGGAGACTTTGAGCCCCACCCAAGGTTTCCGTGTGGTTCCCGGAGGTTGCAGGTGGTTGCCGGAGGTTGCAGGAAGTGGAAGCAGGTAGGGAGACTGACAAAAACCTCCGGGAACCGCACGGAAACCTTGGGTGGGGCGCAAAGTCTCCAGAGGTTTCCGTTCAGGTTTCCTAAGTGGGACAGGGGCATTAGTGGGACAGGGGCATTACATACAAACAATCTCCCCCCCCCCCCCCCCACCTCCCATTCACCCTTTCACCTCCCCCCCCCTCTCTTCCCTGGGTCATATTTCTCCCTACCCTCTTCTCGTGGCCACCTTTCACTTATATTCCTTCCTCCGACTTCACATTATTACGCCTCTTCTCACCTTTCTTCCTTATCTCACAGCCAGGATGCAAGCAGAAGCCTCCACATGGTGCATCCCGGGCAATGCTGATGGCAGGAACTGTACCACAGTGACTGACTGAAGTAGCCAATTCTGCAACCGCCCACCGTCAACCCACTGACCGACCGGAAAGACGTGATATAGAAGATAGCCGGACACGAGGAAGAAGATCTCACAGCCTTTTGTCCTTTCATCTTTGGCCTTTTAACTATCATCTATACCTATCCAAAGCCCCACTCATCAGTATCCACCTTTCACTTGCCAGGCTTTGTCCCCCCCTCTTGCAGGTTTCTCCTCGTTACAATCAGTCGAAAGAAGACTCCCAACCCGAAAGGTCAGGGGAAGGGTCTCGACCCCGAAACGTCACCCATTCCTTCTCTCCACAGATGCTGCCTGCCCCGCTGAGTTACTCCAGCACTTTTCGCTGTTTGTTTCGTGCTTTCTTTCAGAATCAAAAATCCAGCAGAAGATGTGCAAGCTGGGCAAAGAGGAACGGGTGGCAGAGAGAGGGCAGAATTCACTGATGTCTGTGCTAGAACGCAAGGCAGGTGTGGTTAAATGGTAAAAGAGCTGATGATGAACTACAGACTATTATTGTTATTTTTTTTATTTTTTTTATTTTTTATTTATTTATTAGAAGTAGACATATTATAAAATGTAGTTACATATTATAGTAAAAAAACTTTTCATATACATCAGTCATACATTATTAAAATTTTCCATTATCAATTACTTCTGCTTCTAGTGTTTTTATTTTTTATAGAAAGAGGGAAAAAGAGAGGGTAGAAAGTTACAAATAAAAAAGAAAGAAAAAAAAAAAAAAAAAAAAAAATTATTGTTATTATTGCACTATTATTGTTTGCTTTTTGCGTGTACATATGTGTGTGTGCATGTGTGTACATATGTGTGTGTGCATGTGTGCGCGTGTGTGTGCGCGCATATATGTATATATATATATATTTATGTAGGTATGTTCAAATGGACCTACCAGGCACCGCCCTGCCTGAGGTCATCAGTAGCTGGTCTTGGTCGGTCCTGGTCTTTTCTGGCCTCCGGCTCTTCAACCCCCCCAACACCCACCCCTACTCTCAGTCTGAAAAAGGGTCCCGACCCAAAAAGTCAGCTATCCTTTTTCTCCAGAGACGCTGCTGCCTGACGCGCTGAGCTACTCCAGCACTTTCTGTGTATCGGTGGAGCAGACTCGATGTGCCTAATGACCTACGTCTGCTTCTCTCTGACCATCTTGACCCCTCTCACCCTGGCCGCAAACACTTTGAATCACTTCCCTCTGGAAGGCGACTCCGGACTGTCACAGCCAGACATAAAAGACCGTGGTTCGGCCGCGGGCCAGCGGCTGCGTCAGCAGGTCTGGTGAGCGGCAGCTTCGACCACCCCGGGCCGCGGTGTTTGAGCCGTGGGACAGGTTTTAACATCGCCCGGGGGGTATCGCCTCAGCGCAGAAGGAGAAGAGGAGGGAAGAGACTGCAGCCCTAAGACTTTTGCCTCCATCACAGTGAGGAGATGTTGGGTGGACTCACTGTGGTGGATGTTAATATGTGTTTATTGTTGTTTTTTATTGTATTGTATTGTATGTATGACTGCTTCAATTTCGTTCAGACTTCGGTCTGGATGACAATAAAAGGCTATCTCATATCTCAAAAACAGCTTTTTTTCCATGAGCAGTAGCGCTACTCAATAACTAAAAGTCTGTAGCCTACTTTTGCTCCGGTATTTTATTTCATTCACATGTTTAAACTATAATGTTTTACTCTTAATGTTTTAATGTTTTATGTTTTATTCTTAATCGTTTACTGTATGTCGTGTTGTTACTTGCGAGTGGAGCACCAAGGCAAATTCCTTGTATGTGAACATACTTGGACAATAAACCTATTCATATCTTATGATCTTATAATCTTCTGGTGGTGCTGGGGATTGTTATCTCAGCTATGTCTTTGTAGTACCTCAGCCTCCCACCCTCCAAATGTTGGCATTAGTGAGTGTCATAGATGCTCTCTGACCCTTGTCAGTTCATCGGTCTTTGTTGCTAACACTCAATTACAATTCATGCACACAGTATGAAAAGGAACGTAATTGTGGAAGAGCAGCCTCAAAGCCCTGTCCCACTGTACGAGTTCATTCAAGAGGTCATTCTCCCGTGTTTGCCCTGATTCAAACTCGGAGAACTACGGTAATGGCCGTTCGTAGGCACTCGGGGCTCTCGTGGACATTTTTCACACTGTTGAAAAAACTTCATGAGATTACCGCGTTTCCCGCGTTTCCCGCGTCCCTGCCGTATTTTGTGTTTTTATGACTGTTGGCAGAGCAATAAATAAAGTTCTATTGTATCGTATCGCTTCCTCCCACACACCAAAGACGTACAGGTTTGTTTGGTTAATTGGCATTGGTAAAATTGTAAACTGTACCTCATGTGTAGGATAGTGTTGGTGTACGGGACGATCGCTGGTCGGTGTGGACTCGGTGGGGTGAGGGCCTGTTTTGGTGCCGTGTCTCTAAAGCCTCTGAAGTCTAAAGAAATGTGCAAACTGCAGGCAGACAGCACCCGAGGTCAGGATCGAACCCACGTCTCTGGTGCTGTGAGGCAGCAGCCCTAACTGCCACTCTATCGTATCACCTCCCGCTTCATTAATGGCTGTTGACTGGGATTGTAATTTATGGGAACTGTTACCAGGTAATATGTTAATATTATATCACTTTATTCATTTGCATAATTTAAAGTTTTAATCCTGAAACTTCATGGTGATAGATAACCTTGCGACATTTTTACAGCTGGCAACATATGGTAACACATGATCAATACGGCGGCTTGAACTAGTGAAATAAGCTGGGAAGAAGAACTGCTATCTATTTGTTCGCCACAGTAAATCATCCAACAACTTTCAAACAAACGGGCTGAAGCCCTTCTTGTTAAATGCAGGAGGAAACAGGTATCCCAGGGCAATAAAGCCTAGGACAATGAGACTAGATGCTGCAATCCTGAGCGAAAAATACAACGTGCTGGAGGAACGCATCGGGTCATGCGGCATTGCTGGAGAACATGGATAGGTGGCGCTGGGGCAGCGGTAGAGTTGCTTCCTTACAGCGCCAGAGACCCGGGTTCGATCCTGACTACGGGACCGTGACCTGCGTGGGTTTTCTTCGGGCGCTCCACCGGCTTCCTCCCACACTCCACAGACGTACAGGTTTGGCGGCTGATTGGCTTGGTGTAATTATAAATTCTCCCAAGTGCGTGCAGGATAGTGTTGGTGTACGGGGAGATCGCTGGTCGGTGCGGGCTTGGTGGGCCGATGGGCCTGTTTCTGCGCTGTATCACCAAACTAAACTAAATCCACTGCTCGATGTTAACGATGTCCCATAATAAATCATGTCCATCTCTCACCAGATAAAGCTGCCTTGTTCTTCATTCACCATGCCCACATCAAGAGACTCACGACCTGTAAAAGCCAAACGTGTATGACTGACTTGTGTTACCTAGTGTTGAAGTGTTGTTATATAATAGCTACACCCAATATGTTTTAATGTCCAGATTAATTCCACTGATAGACTACACCCATGCAATTGAACACACACACTTCCAATATGTGCGCTTAGCAAAGTGTTCCATTTGCCACTTTGACTGATCAGTTACTAAACAACTTCTATGGTATTTGCAGTACTGAAGGGTATTGTACTGTTTGATAGCATGGAACATTACTACGCATATAAAATGAACATTTTGTCAATAAATATCCTGGAGTCATTGCATTGGTTTAGGTGTGTTTACATCCGGTGGCTTTGATTGATTCGTACCTCCACTTGTCGACCTGAGGAGATGAAGAGAGATTTAATCTTATAGCTAAAACGTTACCAGGGGAGGCACGGCGGCGCAGCGGTAGAGTTGCTGCCTCACAACGCCAGGGTCCCGGGTTCGATCCTGACGATGGGCACTGTCTGTACGGAGTTTGTACGTTCTCCCTGTGACCGTGTGAGTTTTCTCCGGGTGCTCCGGTTTCCTCCCACATCCCGAAGGCGTGCAGGTTAGTCGGCTAATTAGCTTCTATAAATTGTCCCTAGTGTGTAGGGTGGAACTAATGATGACACAAAATTCTGGAGTAACTCAACGGGTCGGGCAGCATCTCTGGAGAAATGGAATAGGGGGGCGTTTTGGGTCGAGAGCCTTCATCAGACTCATTATTAGAACTAATGTACAGGTGTTCACTGTTTGGTGCAGGCTCGGTGGGCCCAATGGCCTATTTCTATGCTGTATCTCTGAACTAAACATTGACTAAGAGCAGTTCAGAACACTGGATCGAAGGAAGGAAATATTGACTCCATGACCAACATGGATTTACCAAGATGGGAGCAAAACTCCAAGAATTAACGAACAATGGGAGGTGAAACAAACTTGGACTGTGTTCTCGAGAAGGTATCTTCAAATCCACGAGGATCTGAAAGGGTAAAGGAAGGGATCTCTGCCGGATGGGAGAGAAGGTCTTGAGGCCATTGCCTGAAAATTGGATCCAGCCTTTCTGGAGTCAAGTTTAGGAAACCTTAGAGATGCAGATGGGCGAACTTTGGAACTCCCTTCCACAAAGGCCATTTGATGTCTCTTTTAATGCTACATCTGAGATGCTTGTTAAGCAGAAGTAAACATAGAAACATAGAAAATGTTTCTCCGCTATTCAATATGATCATGGCTCATCATTCAAATCAATATCCCATCCCTGCCATCTCTCCATACCCCCTGATCCCTTTAGCCACGAGGGCCACATCTAACTCCCTCTTAAATCTAGCCAATTAACTGGCCTCAACTACCTTCTGTGGCAGAGAATTCCACAGATTCCTGTGTAAAAAATGATTTTCTCATCTCGGTCCTAAAAGTCTTCCCTCTTATCCTTAAACTGTGACCCCTTGTTCTGGACTTCCCCAACAGCAGGAATAATCTTCCTGCATCTAGCCTGTCCAATCCCTTAAGAATTTTGTAAGTTTCTATAAGATCCCCCCTCAATCTTCTAAATTCTAGCGTGTATTAATGATATGAGGGAAAGACGGATGCAGTCAATTCTACTTAATCTGACGCGACTTGTCATGCCTTGTATATCTACGAATTTTGGATATGTCGGATTACCGGAGCGACTAATATTTCAACACTCCAATGTTTCCAGAAGTGTTTGGGATTTTCTCCGGCTTTCCCAGCCACTAGTTGCCGAATTTCTTCAGTCTCCTGAGGAAGTGGAGACGTTGGCATGCCTTCTTGGCAGTCCCATCAACGTGGTTAGTCCACGTGAAGCAATCTTCTCCTGCTCGAGTCCACTCAGCTTGCCAGCGTTCCATCTATCGAGGGACTGACTGCCCCTGTGAATATTGAGGGTAGAATGGGCAGTCAAAAAGACAACCCCAGCCTGAGAATTAACCTATCCGTGTAACATGTATAGCACGTGAGGCTAAACGCAAATTGGAGGAACAGCATCTCATATTTTGCTTGGGCAGCTTACAGCCCAGTGGTACAAGTTTGATTTCTCTAACTTCAGGTAGCCCCTACATTCCCTCGTTCTCTATCCCTCCCCCACCCAAGTCGCCCTAGCTTCTCATTTACACCTAACGCGGCCTGTTTCCTGTATCGCCATTACTTTTTTGCACATCTTTCATTCATTGCTCTTTATCTATACACATCACCGCCTATATCTCTTGTTTGCCTTATCCTCAACCAGTCTGAAGAAGGGTCTCGACCTGAAACGTCTCTCCAGAGACGCTGCCTGTCCCGCTGAGTTACTCCGGCTTTTTGTGTCTATCTTGGTACGTTCTGAAGCCTTGGTGTGGTTGTGCGAAGAGTTACATTTCCTGCAGCTCAAACAGACCCCCGCAAACAGAAATATGTCAGTGAGCAGATCAACTCCCTCAGCCAATATTGGGAAGACGTCTATGGCATAAGTTGACGGTGTGGCTCTCTCTGTTGGGAGGGGGCTGTTGGAGAGGGAGGGGGGCTGTTGGAGAGGGAGGGGCCGTCACAGAGAGGGGGGGGGGTTGTTGGGAACAATGGGGGACCTGGTAATGGGGGGCTACCATGAAGGAAGGGGGGGACCCGGTGGGTGGAGAGGGTGGTGGGGGGGGGGGGGAGGGGGAGGGAGTTTGACCGCTGCCACGTTTGGCAGTAGATAAGAGCTAGACAAAAGTGCTGGAGAAACTCAGCGGGTGCAGCAGCATATATGGAGCGAATGAAATAGGCAACGTTTCGGGCCGAAACTCTTCTTCAGACTGATGTATGGTGGGGGGGGGGGGGGGGGGGAGGAGAAAGGAAGAGGAAGAGCCCGAGGGCTGAGGGAGAGCTGAGAAGGGGACGATACAGCAAGGGCTACTTTGAGCGGGACAGGCAGCATCTCTGGAGAGACGTTTCAGGTCGAGACCCTTCTTCAGACTGGTTGAGGATAAGGCAAACAAGAGATATAGGCGGTGATGTGGATAGATAAAGAGCAATGGATGAAAGATGTGCAAAAAAGAGTTTGGTGAACTCTGCCGGTGCCAAAATATGGCAACACTTGTGTACTGCCGAGTTGAGGTCTGCTGTGTGATTCTACTGGGTTGTACACGAAACAAGGCACGTATGTCACTGTAGTTAGGTACACGTGACAATAACGAATCAGTGAATCATTGACGTTGGACGTGAAACCCCAATTTAGCAGAAGCTCATCGTACCAACTTCTGAAAACTTCTGTTTAAGTGAGGAATTAAATGCAGGAAGTATTGGCAGTCAAAGTTCGCCACTTGCCCTGTCTACACCACAATGGGAAGCAGAGGATGTGGGCCTTGATAAACTGATATGAAGCCGTCAGGCATGATCGGCAATCCACGCTGAATTCTCAAGTGGAAGACAGTTGGCGGTGTCCTTATCTCGCTGCACCGTCATATTTCTTGATTGATTTTTAACAGCGTGCGTGGCTGACAATAATGCTGTCACTATGCCACAATGAGACCTTGTAGCCGCCCCCCCACAATGTATTGAATGGGCCGTCATCTGAGGTCACGTTCGCTGGAAGACTGGAGGCAAAATACAATAAAGCCTACTCGAGGAAAAGCAGATGCCGGTTCACAAGTTCACAAGTTCACAAGTTCACAAGTTATAGGAGTAAAATTAGGCCATTCGGCCCATCATGCCCCCTCTGCCATTCAATCATGGCTGATCTCTGCCTCCTCATCCCATTTTCCTGCCTTTCTCCCCATAAATCTGGCCCGAAACGTTGCCTATTTCCTTCGCTCCATAGGTGCTGCTGCACCCGCTGAGTTTCTCCAGCACTTTTGTCACCCTTCTAATCAAGATGGGTGTCAATCGAAACTGATGGTTTTTCAAAAAAAGATGGCACAAAGTACTGGAGTCATTCAGCGGGTCATTAGTGATAGGAGCAGAATTAGTCCATTCGGCCCTTCAAGTCTACTCCGCCATTCAATCATGGCTGATCTATCTTTCCCCTCTCTCAACCCCATTCTCCTGTCTTCTCCCCATAACCCCTGATGCAGGGTCAGGCAGCATCTCAGGAGAACATGGATAGATGACGTTTTGGGTTGGGACCCTTCTTTGGGTTGGTGCCCTTCACTTGAAAAAGAGTCCCGACCCGAAATGTCTCCTACCCATGTTCTCTAGAGATGCTGCCTGACCACTTCAGTTACTCCAGCACTTTGTGTGTTAATATAATACACTGTAGCAGATAGTTTATGGTCTTGTGCTGGGCATAAAGGAAAGCGTGCAGGTATCTATAGCTATGTCTCGTGTAGTTTAATGTAATGTACTGATGCAGTGTGGCTACAGTCCCTTCATTCCACCGTGTCCCCACTTGCTCGTTTATCCAACTTTCTCATCTGTTCCCCCCCACACCGGGGGCAATTTTGCACAGGGCAGATGTACCTATAAACCTATAAACGTTGGGATGTGGGAGGAAACCGGATCACCCGCAGAGAATCCACAGGATCGAAGGGAGAACGTGCAAACTCCACACACAGAGCAGCCAAGGTCAGGATCGAACCTGGGCTCCTGGTGCGGTTAGGCAGCAGCACCATCAGCTGCGCCACCGTGCCACACAGCTCAATACGTTTGTCTCTCAGCTGATGGGTTTTGGGTTCAAGTCCGACTCGAGACAATCAAGGCAGTCGCTCCAGTGGAATCTTCGGATGTCATGGTCGCAGAATGAGTTGACGTTTGGTGATGCAATTGTGAATCCAACACGGGTGAAGACAGCAACGGATGGGCCGCACGGTGGCAGAGTTGCTGCCTTACAGCGCTTACAGGGCGAGAGACCCGGGTTCGATCCCGACTACGGGTGTCGTCTGTACGGAGTTCTCCCCGTGACCTGCGTGGGTTTTCTCAGTTTCCTCCCACACGCCAAATACATACAAGTTTGTAGGTTAATTGGCTTGGTACAAACGTAAATTGTCCCTAGTGTATGTGTGTGTGTAGGATAGTGTTAGTGTGTGGGCATCGCTGGTTGGTGCAGACTCGGTGGGCCGAAGGGCCTGTTTCCACACTGCATCTCGAACCTAAACCAAACAAAACAAATCTTTGGTCTTCAGATCCTCGAAAGCAGCAGATAGGTCCTTTGAAATGTAAATGTTCCTTCATCTAGGTTGGAAGCAATTCAATTCATAAAAAATAAATCATCTTATCATTTTCTCCCAGTGTTGAAGTTGTGGTAGGATTTGTAGTTTAACCTGCCTACATGGGAATTTTTTAAGCCTTACAATTGCCTGTTATGTAAAATGTGTGATGGTTGAAAGCACTTACAGAGTTGTAATTGCAGCTTATACGATGACCTACACATCCCCCGCACTTATCCTTGCCTTTATTGTCGTTGAAACTTCTCGTGTTTTAAGTTTCCAAGACCTTGGATCAGTGCAGTGTTAATTGGCACTTACAGCAATGAGCATATTTATGAACCAGAGATCCAGTAATTACATTCTCTTTCAGAGCCAACAAACATCTCGGGAACTCCAGTGCCAACTCTTGGAGGTTGATCAGCTACATGCCGCGCCACTGCATGCAGTGATACCACGTTAAGGGCCCGTTGTAGATCCAAGGAGCTGCAGATGCTGGTTTGCAAGCAAGAAAGACGCAAAGATGATGGAGTAACTGGATCAAGCTGTAAAGGGTGCAGAGAGGATTTACGAGGACGTTGCCAGGACTCGAGGGCCTGAGCCACAGGGAGAGGTTGAGCAGGTTGGGTCTCTACTCCTTGGAGCGCAGGAGGATGAGGGGTGATCTTATAGAGGTGTCCAAAATCATGTGAGGAATAGATCGGGTAGATGCACAGAGTCTCTTGCCCAGAGTAGGGGAATCGAGGACCAGAGGACGCAGGTTTTAGGTGAAGGGGAAAAGACTCAGTAGGTATCTGTGGGGTAACTTTTTTACAGAAAGGCGTGGTGTATGGAACGAGCTGCTGGAGGAGGTAGTTGAGGCAGGTACTATCGCAACGTTGAAGAAACATTTAGACAGGTACATGGATAGGGCAGGCTTGGAGGGATATGGGCCAAATGCAGGCAGGTGGGACTAGTGTAGTTGGGGCATGTTGGCTGGTGTGGGCAAGTTGGAACGAAGGGTCTGTCTCCCCGTTGTATGACTCTATGACTCTGTGACTATAACTCAGCAGGTCAGGCAGGATCTGTGGATGGGTGACGTTTTGGGTCGGGACCCTTCTTCAGACTGAACCCTTTACCTGGTTCATTGGCCCACATGTTCAAGAAGGAACTGCAGATGCTGGAGAAACTCAGTGGGTGCAGCAGCATCTATGGAGCGAAGGAAATAGCAACGTTTCAGGCCGAAACCCTTCTTCAGAATGATTGGCCCATTCACATTGGCCCACATCGTGCTCTGGAGAACAGCAACACTGAAGCTCGGAACCGCTGCTTAGCTTTCATTGATTAAGATATATATTTATTAGTTTTGTTTAGAGATACAGCACTGCAACAGGCCCATCGGCCCATCGAGTCTGTGTCGATTAACGATCCCCGCACACTAGCACTATCCTACACGCCGTAGGGACAATTTACAATTTTACCAGGCAAATTAACGTACAAATGGAGAAAGATTCAAATAGACGCAACGCGACGAAGAATGTTGGCACATGAAACAAGAAAAGTTAGCAAGTCATTCAGAAGTTGATAGAACATCAACCTTTAATGCAAGAGGTATCGAGTATCAAAGAAAGGTGGTTCTGATACAATTTTACAGGCATTGGTGGTTAATCTCACACAAACTATATTTCATCTAGCAATTCAACTGAGCTTTTAATATTTGTTTACACACACTCTGAAGCCTCTGTATAACTTGCTAACTCATCCATTGTGGTATTACCAGCAAATTTGGCCGCAGTACTTTCAGTCCCGACTACGGGTGCTGTCTGGATGGAGTTTGCACGTTCTCTCCGCGACCTGCGTGGGTTTTTCTCCGAGATCTTCGGTTTCCTCCCACACTCCAAAGGCGTACAGGTTTGTAGGTTGATTGGCTTGGTAAATGTAAAAATTGTCCCTAGTGCGTGTAGGAGAGTGTTAGTGTGCGGGGATCGCTGGTCGGCGGGGTCTCGGTGGGCCGAAGGGCCTGTTTCCGCGCTGTATCTCTAAACTAAACGAAACTAAATGAAACTAAACATAAATTGAAAGTATTTTCTTGACCTGATGAGCCTTTTTAACATTTAGCCCATCACCTGTTTCAGTTGCACAAGATGTTGGTGACACTGGGTTTCGAGTATTTTGTTATAGGAAGGAAAGAGTACAGAGAAGATTTACAAGGATGTTGCCAGCACTTGAGGGCCTGAGCTACAGGGAGAGGTTGAGCAGGCTGGGACTCTATTCATTGGAGAGCAAGAGGCCGAGGGGTGATCTTATGAAGGTGTATATAAAATCAGAACAGCACCGAGCGCTGAGAAAAAACAATTGCTGGAACTACCAAGAATTGTAGCTAATTTTTGATTCTCTTCCACCAGACTTTAATTGAAGATTCTCAATTGAGATAAATAGGAAGCCAATGTTTTTTGTACATTGCATTATCATCGCTCTGCCACCAGGTGGCAACGATGCACCATAGACTGTGTCAGGTGATGAATGCAGTGAATGGCCTTTCCGTTTCAAGAGATGGTAAATAACAAAGTCCTGCAGTATATTTCCACTTCTTTCAACATGGTGAGACTTAACCCATTGTGAAATAAGACATTGATTTTTCAGAACATTATTTCATGCCCCACCACAGATTTGACTGCGATTGCTGGCATTAATTTAAGCACCTGGTGATATTTCTGCATCAGATATAATAATAATAATAATAATAATAACTTTATTTATAAAGCACTTTAAACAACTGCAGTTGCCACAAAGTGCTGTACATGAGAACTCATGAACAAAAAGCTATTACAAACAATTAAAAACCATTAAAAACCGTAAAACGAAGGACTATAAAAAACACACTAAAAATTAAAAGACATTAAAAGCACTAAAAACAGGAGCAATGCCTCAGCCAGTGTCGAAAGCCAAAGAATAAAAATGTGTTTTTAGGGAGGATTTGAAGATGGACAGTGAGGGGGCCTGTCTGATGTGCAGCGGCAAGGTGTTCCAGAGTGCCGGAGCAGCAACAGAAAAGGCTCTATCCCCTCTGAGCTTTCGCTTAGACCTTGGTACCTCAAGGAGCAGCTGATCAGCTGACCTGAGGCACCGGGCAGGAGCATATAGGTGGAGCAGCTCAGAGAGGTAAGGCGGAATCCTTCACTCCTGGGAATGTATCAAATGGTGCTAGAGATCTCTATGCAATGCTCCGTGCAGAGCAGAAACTAAATCAGGCTGTGCTGGGAACAACGGTGGCGCAGAGGTAGAGTTGCTGCCTTAAGGCGCCAGAGACCCGGGTCCCATCCTGACCACGGGTGCTGTCTTTACGGAGTTCGCACGTTCTCCCACGTGGGTTTTCTCCGGGATCTCCGGTTTCCTCCCACACTCCAAAGACGTACATGTTTTGTAGGTTAATCGGTGTGGTACAATTGTAAATCGACCCTAATGTGAGTAGGATAGTGTAAGTATTGCAGGGATCGCTGGTCGGCGCGGACTTGGTGGACCTAAGGGCCTGTTTCTGCGCTGTATCATAAACCTGAACTAAACTAAACCGAACTAAATTAAACCAAACTAAACTAATCTAAACTAAACTAAACTAATCCTAGGTACACAAAAATGCTGGAGAAACTCAGTGGGTGCAGCAGCATCTATGGAGCGAAGGAAATAGGCAACGTTTCGGTCCGAAACGTTGCCTATTTCCTTCGCTCCATAGATGCTGCTGCACCCGCTGAGTTTCTCCAGCATTTTTGAGTACCTTCGATTTTCCAGCATCTGCAGTTCCTTCTTAAACTAATCCTAAACCAAACTAATCCTTCACTCCTGGGAAAAGCACAAAATGCTGGAGGAACTCAGCCAGTCAAGCAGCAGGTGTGGGGGGGAATGGACAGATGACGTTTCGGGTCAGGACCTTTCTTCACACTGAATTCTGAATTTTCCAAATCTAGGTATCTAACCTACAATCAACCTCCTTTTTTTCTCCCCTCCCTCCCTCTTCTCCTCTCTTCCCTGTGTTCCACCTGCACTCACACATGTTTTTGTCCTTCCTCCTATATTTCTTCCTCTGGCTTCACAATTAGCAGTTTCTTTTGCCTTATCTCACATCTTTTGTCTTTTCATCTCTGGTCTTGCTCCAACCATCTGGTCTATCAAACGCTACCCTCATGTGTATCCACCTATCACTCACCAGGCCCCGTGATAGAGTCATAGAATCTTACAGCGTGGGAAGGTGACAACAGCCTTGTGATTCCTCTCCGCACCCTTTCCAGCTTAACAATTTATTTCCTATGATAGACACAAAAAGCTGGAGTAACTCAGCGGGACAGGCAGCATCTCTGGAGAGAAGGAATGAATGGGTGACGTTTCTGGTCGAGACCCTTCAGGAAGAAGAGACTCGACCCGAAATGTCACCCATTCCTTCTTCCCGAAAGGTCTCGACCAGAAATGTCACCCAGTCCATCTCTCCAGAGATGCTGCCTGTCCCGCTGAGTTACTCCAGATTTTTGTGTCTATCTTCGGTTTAAATCAGCATCTGCAGTTTCTTCTTACAAACCTGTTTCCTTTAGGACGCAGAGCAAAACTGAGCACTAAATGTTTATGAGGATGTTGGCAGTGTTCAAGGACCTGAGCTATATGGTGAGCTTGAGCAGGCTAGGACTCTATTCCTTGGAGCGCAGGAGGATGAGGGGTGATCTCATAGAGGTGTACGTAATGATGAGAGGAATCGATCAGGTAGATGCAGAGAAACTTCTGCGCAGAGAAGGGGAATTGAGAACCATAGGACGTGGGTTTAAGGTGAGGGGGGGGGGGGAGAGATTTAATAGGAACTGGAGGAGTAACTTTTTCACACAAAGGGTGGTGGGTGTATGGAACGAGCTGCTGGAGGAGATGGTTGAGGCAGGGACTATCGCAACATTCAAGAAATATTTAGACAGGTACAGGGATAGGACAGGTTTGGAGGTCTATGGGCCAAACGCACACAGGTGGGACTAGTGTAGATGGGACATGTTGGTCGGTGTGGGCAAGTTGGGTCGAAGTGCCTGTTTCCACGCTGTATCACTCTATGACTCTATGCGGTCACGTCAATGCCTTGTACATGCCCGATCCTTGCTGCCAATCCCAGAAGCAGCCCTCAATCCTCAGCGGAGAGCTTCTTCTCCTCCTGAGAGATGAGCGTCTTCACATGAGGGCCATTAGTTAGCGCCCTGCATGGAGCACCGACATGCAACTCAAAGCCCTGTTACATCTCCGGCGTGAAGTCTATAATTAAACTCATTAATATTTCAAATGGGATCCGGCCTTATTGTGAAAATGAAATGCTTCTGTCTCAAACATTGGCTAAACATTTACCAATTGATTAGTTCCAAATTACAAGTTTGCCCGACACAGAATGTTATTTTCCACTGGCATTATTGAACGCACGGACAATATTGATCTGCACGTCTTTCTGTGTGTCTGGGTATTTGGTATTTGGTATTTTTAAACACTGAATGCTTACATTTTCTGGTTGAATGGTGAAACAGATTGTCGACTATGTCATGGGCAGAACTGGAAGACATGGCAGTGCAGACTGCCCCGTGTATCTCTGAGTCGGTGTGGATTATTACAGAGTCACAGAGTCATTCAGCACTGGAACAGGCATTCTTGAGGAAGGACATTCTTGCTATTGAGGGAGTGCAGCGTAGGTTCACCAGGTTAATTCCCGGGATGGCGGGACTGACATATAATGAAAGAAAGGATCGACTGGGCTTGTACACACTGGAATTTAGAAGTATGAGAGGGGATCCTATAGAAACATATTAAATTATTAAGGGATCGGACGCACTAGATGCAGGAAACATGTTCCCAATGTTGGGGGAGTCCAGAACCAGGGGGCCACAGTTTAAGAATAAGGGGTAGGCCATTTTGAACAGAGTTGTGAATCTGCGGAATTCTCTGCCTCAGAAGGCAGTAGAGGCCTATTCACTGGATGCTTTCAAAAAGAGAGTTAGATGGAGATCTTAGGGCTAGTGGAATCAAGAGATATGGGGAGAAGGCAGGAATGGGGTACTGATTGTGAATGATCAGCCATGATCACATTGAATGGCGGTGCTGGCTCGAAGGGCCGAATGGCCTACTCCTGCACCTATTGTCTATTGTCTAAAGTAACTCAAGGGGTCAGGAAGCACCTCTGGAAAACGGATAGGCATGTAGGGTCCCAACCCAAAATGTTCTCCAGAGATGCTGCCTGACTCGCAGAGTTACTCCAGCATTTTTGCAATTAGGCTGCTCTGGAATTGGGCCTGGAATACTCTCTTGTTTACTGTGCAATAGACTCGTACAGTGTGGAAACAGCCCTTCTGCCCAACTTGCCCACACCGACCGACATGTCCCATCTACACTAGTCCCATCATCCTGCGATTGGCTCATACCCCTCTAAACCCGTTCTATCCACGTACCCTGTCTAAATGTTTCTTAAACATTTCTTAAATAGAACCTGCTAATTAAAATGAAAGTAGACAAAAATGCTGGAGAAACTCAGCGGGTGAGGCAGCATCTATGGAGCTGACAAAAATGCTGCAGTAAAATGAAATGTTGGTTACTCCCCTAGCTTCACAAGTAAAGAGACTCAGACATTCGATATTCCGTCTGGGGACCTTGCGTCCGGATGGCATTAACATTGAATTCTCCCAATTTTGCTAGCCCTTGCTGTCTCCTCCCCTTCCTTAACCCTCTAGCTGTCTCCTCCCACCCTCCCATCCGCCCGCCCTCGGGCTCCTCCTCCTCCTCCCCTTTTCCTTCCTTCTCCCCCCCCCACCCCCCATCAGTCTGAAGAAATTGTGTACATTCGATAGCTTAGTTTTGTTTACTTCCACACCAAATAATGTGATGGATGATCCAATTTCTTTCCCTTAAAAGTTGGTTAAGGGTGAATATTGACCCATGGGATATTCAAAACCAGCAATGATGATCTAGGAAAGAAGTGGGCCATTGTGGACTCCACCTTTACTTGGCCATCATTGCCGGCTTTGATTTTTTCCCTTTTGCATACCTTTCGTTCATTTGTTCTATGTGCCTTTTCATATCTCTCGTTTCCCTCCCCCCGACTGACAGCCCGAAGAAGGGTTTCGACCTGAAACGTCACCTATTCCTTTTCTCTGGAGATGCTGCCTGACCCGCTAAGTTAAGGGCCTGTCCCACTGAACGAGTTTACCCAAGAGCTCTCCCGAGTTTAAAAAAAATCAAACTCGTGGTAAGTACGTAAAATGTACGTAGCGGGTACGTCAGAGCTCGGGACGTTTCTTAGTGGCTCGTAACGCTAACGGCAGGTACTCGGGACACGCGGTAAGCTCGTTAAGTTTTTTCAACATGTTGATAAAATGTCCACGTGAGCCCCGAGTACCTACGAGCGGCTATTACCGTAATTCTCTGAATTTGAATCAGGGGAAACTCGGGAGAACTCTTGAATTACCTCGTACAGTGGGACAGGCCCTTCACTCCGAATTTTTGTGTCATTCTTCTTCAGAAGGTTTCCCCCAGGAATGCTAATATGGTGCCGGATGGGACAGTTGCAGTTGAGGGAAGTACAACGTGTCTGGATCATAGAGTTATGCAGCGGAATCAAGGGATATGGGGAAAAACTAGGAAAAGGGCACTGATGTTGGATGATCAACCTTCATCATATTGAATGGCGGTGCAGGCTCGAAGGGATGAATGGCCTACTCCTGCACCTATTTTCTATGTTTCAATGTTTCTAGAACAGGCCCTTTGGCCAATCATGTCCGTGCCGACCCAATTGGTCCCATTTGCCTCTTTTGAGCCATTTTCCTCTAAACCTGTGGAATTCTTTGCCACAGAAGGCTGTGAAGGCCCAAGTCAATGGATATGTTTAAGGCAGGGATAGATAGATTCTTGATTAGTACGGGTGACAGGGGTTATGGGGAGAAGGCAGGACAATGGGGTTGGGAGGGAGGGATAGGTTAGCCATGATTGAATGGCAGAGTGGACTTGATGGGCCGAATGGCCTAATTCTGATCCCATCACTTATGACCTGTTGACCTTAAGACATTCATATATCTGTCCAAATGTCTTTTAAAGGTCACAATTGTTCCTCAGGGAGCTTGTTCCTGATACAGACTAACCTCTGAGTGAAAATGTCACCCCTGAGGAGCCTCGCAATTCTCCCCCCTCTCAAAGGGGAGGCCATGGTGGTGCAGTGGTAGAGTTGCTGCCTTACAGCGCTTGCAGCGCCAGAGAGCCGGGTTCGATCCCGACAACGGGTACTGCCTGTACGGAGTTTGCACGCTCTCCCCGTGACCGCGCGGGTTTTCCCCGAGACCTTCGGTTTCCTCCCACACTCCAAAGACGTACAGGTTTGTAGGTTAATTTGCTTGGTATATGTGTAAATTGTCCCTAGTGTGTGTAGGATATTGTTAATGTGCGGGGATCGCTGGTTAGTGCGGACTCGGTGGGCCGAAGGGCCTGTTTCCGCGCTGTATCTCTAAAACAAAACTAAACAAAACAAAAATAAATATAAAATATATTATAATACAATCTTAGATGGTTGTTCCACAAATAATTTATCCCTTTTCCTTCCCTTACAAAATAAAATCCACCTGACTTTTGAAAGCCCCAGTATTTCATGGTCTTCTGTCTTTTAGATCATTGAATTCTATGTCTAACCATCCTTTGTATGAAAAACTTCTTCAATTTCACTCCTGAATGGTTTGACCTAATTTTAGAATTTTGAATTCATCCTTGGTTCACGATAGTTGCTATGGATCATCCCAGATAAATCCTTTTAACATAATAACATAATAAATATTTATTTCCACTGAATGAAAAAAACAGGCCCAGATTCTATAGGTCAATATTCAACAATATTTTTATTTTTTTAATATAATTTGGGCGTCACGGTGGCACAGTGGTAGAGTTGCTGCCTTACATAGAAACATAGAAAATAGGTGCAGGAGTAGGCCATTCGGCCCTTCGAGCCTGCACCGCCATTCAATATGATCATGGCTGATCATCCAACTCAGTATCCTGTACCTGCCTTCTCTCCATACCCCCTGATACCTTTAGCCACAAGGGCCACATCTAACTCCCTCTTAAATATAGCCAATGAACTGGCCTCGACTACCTTCTGTGGCAGAGAATTCCAGAGATTCACCACTTTCTGTGTGAAAAATGTTTTTCTCATCTCGGTCCTAAAAGATTTCCCCCTTATCCTTAAACTGTGACCCCTTGTTCTGGACTTCCCCAACATCGGGAACAATCTTCCTGCATCTAGCCTGTCCAACCCCTTAAGAATTTTGTAGGTTTCTATAAGATCCCCCCTCAATCTTCTAAATTCTAGCGAGTACAAGCCGAGTCTATCCAGTCTTTCTTCAGATGAAAGTCCTGACATCCCAGGAATCAGTCTGGTGAACCTTCTCTGTACTCCCTCTATGGCAAGAATGTCTTTCCTCAGATTAGGAGACCAAAACTGTACGCAATACTCCAGGTGTGGTCTCACCAAGACCCTGTACAACTGCAGTCTCACCAAGACCCTGTACAACTTACATCGCTTACAGCGCCAGAGGACCCGGTTCAATCCCCACTGCGGGCGCTTGTCTGCACCGAGTTTGTACGTTCCCCTCGTGGCCGCGTGGGTTTTCCCCGAGATCTTCGGTTTCCTCCCACACTCCAAGGACACACAGGTTTGCGGGTTAATTGGCTTGGTACAAATGTAAATTGGCCCTAGTGTGTGTGGGATAGTGTTAATGTGCGGAGATTGCTGGTCGGCGCGGATTCGGTGGGCCGAAGGGTCTGTTTCTACGCTGTATTATCAAAACAAAAGCTAAAACTAAAATCTATAACCAACACTCAGTCTTGTGTGCACAAGGAACTGTAGCTAGATAAATGCGGACTAGCGATGAGATATATGCGTTCTAGAGACCAGTAAAATTTATTAACTGTTTTACTGTTGCCAAATCCCATGTGATTTACTGATACACTTAAGAGAAGGAAGAGTGTCATCCTTACCCAGTCTAGACTGTTAATAACTCCACACTCACCAATGTTATTCATTGGGTCTGAGCTACCTCATCAGTTCAGAGATTAGGGGTGGACTATAAATTTTGGTATTGCCAACAATGTCCGAACAAGTAGACAAAATGCTCTTAATTTAACTCCCTAAACCTCTAAGATCCTAGTGAAATCCATGGGTGAGAAATCTATCCAGAGTGCGCGGTGGCTCAGCGGGAGAGTTGCTGCCTTACAGCGCCAGAGACCCGGGTTCCATCTTGTCTGTACGGAGTTTGCACGTTCTCCCTGGGACTGCGTGGGTTTTCTCCGGGTGCTCAGGTTTCCTCCCACACTCCAAAGGCGTACTGGATTGCAGGTTAATTAGCTTGGTAGAAAAACTGTAAATTGTTCCCTAGTGTGCAGGATAGCGTTAGTGTGCGGGGACCGCAGGTCGGTGCGGACTCGGTGGGCCGGTGCCTGTTTGCACATTGTATCTGTAAACTACACTAAAGGATACTACAAGATGTTATACACAAACTGAACAAAACTCCATAGGATTGACACAAAGTGCTGGACACAAACTCAACAGGTCAGGCGGCGTCTCTGGAGAAAAAGGATGGGGTGACGTTTCGGGTCGGGACCCTTCTTCAGACTGAAAGTAGAGGGGAGGGAACAGGAGAGAGGAAAGTGCGAGAACGAAGGCAGGACCGTCAGCAGATGACCAAAGAAGGGTGGAGCCCACAATGGCCTATTGTTGGCAGGGGGAAGAGGTAATAATGAAGGGATACAGGGATGCGGATAGTAGGAACTAGTAGGAATACTGGGGTGGGGGAGGGAGGAGAGAGTGGTAGGGGGGGAGGGGAGAGCGCAACGCAAGGGTTAAGAGCCTGTCCCACTTGGCCGTCATTTGCGCCTCATTTACTCGTCATATGTAAAATAGGTCGACGCGTCGTGATGCGTGACGTTGCGCGCAAATCACGCATCATCACTCGTCAGCACAATCGTCTGGTGCGAGTGACGTCATTAGAATACCCTGCGGCGCGCGGCAGGACGTTGACGCAGGGCGTAAGGATGTTGACGCACGGTGACGTAACCATGCGTCACCACGCGATACACGTGAGACGTCGGGACGCCAGCGTACGACGCCAATGCGTCAGCGTGCGTACGCAATACATCACGCAGGTGGCTCGCGAGGATTTAGTTCCTGTACTAAATCCCGGAGCGCCGCGTGATATGGCGCGCCACCGCATACGATTCCACGCCTCATCATGCACAATGCATGTGCACCCCACGCGTCACAACACATCAACCTAATTTACATATAACGCGTAAAATGAGGCACAAATGACGGCCAAGTGGGACAGGCCACTTTACTTGAAATTAGAGCAATCGGTATTCATACCACTGGGTTGTGAGATGCCCAAGCGAAATATGGGGTGCTGTTCCTTCAATGTGCACGTGGCCACAGGATTTCAACGATATTTACTTCTCAACACATCACCATTCTTACAGGTTAACTAAAAGCAAAAACCTGCAGATGATGGAAATCTGAAATAAAAAGAGAAGGTGATGGGAATGCGCAGCAGGTCGGGCGGCATCTTTGCTGAGAGAATCATAGTTAACAAGCAACAGGTCAATTTCTGACGAAAGACCGCCAATCTGGAATATTAACTCTGCTTCTCTCCCCATAGATGCTGCTTGACTTGCTGAGTCTCCCCAGTGTTCTCAGTGTGTACTTCATCTAATGGTGTTCTGCGTTGGCGTGATACATTTAATCTGGTCAGCATGGAGGCTTGCTAACATACTGTATGACCTATTACTGGGTTAGTGCAATGACTACATGCTGACATTGAGGCTATCAGCAGCAGGGTAGATTGGGGATGGTGTGAAGTAGGTGCTGGTGGGAAGGACTTGAGCTGGAAAGTACAGGAAAGATGAGTGCAATTAAGTTTTTCTCTCTTGCTCTCTTCTCTTTAGTTTAGCTTAGTTCCGAGATGCAGCGCGAAAACAGGCCCCTCGGCCCACCGAGTCCGCACCGACCAGCGATCCCCGCACACTAACACTATCCTACTCACACTAGGGCCATTTTTTAAAACATTTATACCAAGCCAATCGTTCTATAAACCTGTATGCCTTTGGAGTGTGGGAGGAAACTGAAGATCTTGGAGAAATCACGAGGAGAAGGTACAAACTCCGTACAGACAGCACCCGTGGTCAGGAACGATCCCGGGCCTCTGGCGCTGAGAGGCAGCAACTCTACCATTAAGCCACCATCATTGATTGAAAGATACAACATGGAAACAGGCCCTTCCGCCCAACATGTCCACACCAGGCCTCGATCACCAGTTCACACTAGTTCGATGTTATCTCACTTCTTCAGCGACTCCATTGCACACTAGGGGGGCAATCTAGAGACAATTGACCAACAGAGCGGAAATATCTTTGGGATGTGGGAGAAACTGGAGCGCCTGGAGGAAGCCTATACAGTCTCATGGAGAAAATACAGATTCCATACAGACAGCATCCGAGGTCAGGATCGAACTGGAACTGTGAGGCAGTGGCTCACCACCAGCCGTGCCACTTCCCCTTTCTCCTCTTTCCCCTCTTTCTATCTCTATTTGTGTCATTTTCTCTCTGTTTGTTTGTTTTTCTTTCTTTCTGTCTCTCTCCCACCCCCCCCCCCCCCCTCCCCCCCCCCCCCCTCCCCCCTCCCCCCTCCCCCTCTTCCCTCTACTCCTATCAGTTCCCCCTTATCTTTCCATTCTCTCCACTATTCCTACTGGAGTACTGTGGAATTCTCTGCCTCAGAAGGCAGTGGAGGCCAATTCTCTGGATGCTTCCAAGAGAGAGTTAGATGGAGCTCTTGAAGATAGCAGAGTCAGGGGATAAGGGGAGGTCAGGAACGGGGTACTGATTGTGGATGATCAGCCATGATCACTATGAATGGCGGTGCTGGCTCAAAGGGCCGAATGGCCTACTCCTGCACCTATTGTCTATTGTCTTGTGTCTATAACACAACCCGCATCAGTAAAGCATGTCCAATGGTCCTGCTCCATTTTCATGTTGAGTTGTGAACGTGTTGGAGAACGAGTTGAAATTGGGGGTGGGGGTCACACGTAGGTCAGATCGCAACAGAGGGATGGATACCGTTTCGATCCTTGACGGCTTTGACATTAACCCCATTATTTGGCACAGTGGGATCTGAACTCTTAACCTCTGGTCTGCCAATCTAATGCTATTAGCACCAGGCTACCAGCCCCAGCTCCACATGGTTCTTCTGGAAGCTGCAATCTGGTAGAAAATGATTGAGGCCTGTGTTTCATGAAAAGAGAGAGGTTTGGGGAAAATCACAAGAGGTCATAGAGTCATACAACTCTATGAGACAGGCTCTTCGATCCAACTTGCCCACACTTGTCCCATCTACACTAGTCCCACCTGTCTGCGTTTGGCCCATATCCCTCTAAACCGGTCCTATCCTTGTCCTGTCTAAATGTTTTTTAACCGTTTACTGTGCTCTGAGACTGATCCTCAGCTTCGAGCAGCTCCCCTCCCTCATTAAAGTTTCGTGTTTTAGTTTAGTTAGGAGATCCAGCACGGAAACGGGCTTTTCGGCCCACTGAGTCCACATTGACCAGAGATCACCCGTGCATTAGTTCAATCCTACACACCGGGAACAATTTACAGAAGCCAGTTCACCTGCAAACATGCACGTCTTTAAGATGTAGAGATACTTTAGACTTCAGAGATACAGCACAGAAACAGGCCCTTCGGCCCACCGAGTCCGTGCCGCCCAGCGATCATCCCGTGTACTTGCACGATCCCACACATTAGGGGCAATTTACAATTTTTACCAAAGCCAATTAGCCTACAAATCTGTACGTCTTTAGAATTGTGACGAAACCGGAGCACCTGGAGAAAACCCACATGGTCACGTGGAGAACGCACAAACTCCGCACCCGGGTCTCTGGCACTGTGAGGCAGCAACTGTACCGCTGCGCCACCACGCCGCCCTTCATTGCAAGGGTTCATTGCAGTTGGGAACTTGTGCTGGCTGCTTCCCAAATCAATGCTGCTGTAATGAGGGTAAGATAGACAAGGATAGCAAAAGAGACGAGGCAGCAGGAGAAACATTGCAACGGTGTTTGTCGGTACGATACATCCTGGAAATCCGGTGGTTTCAGGTGGTTTCAAACACAGGGCAGCACGGTGGCGCAGCGGTAGAGTTGCTGCCTTACAGCACCAGAGACCCGGGTTCGATCCTGACTACGGGTGCTTGTCTGCATGGAGTTTGTACGTTCTCCCCGTGACCTGCGTGGGTTTTCTCCAGGATCTCCGGTTCCTCCCACACTCCAAAGACATACAGGGTTGTAAGTTAATTGGCTTGGTATAAATTGTAAACAGCTCCTGGTGTGTGTAGGATTGTGTTAGTGTGCAGGGATCGCTTGTTGGCACAGACCCGGTGGGCCGAAGGGCCTGTTTCCTCTCTGTATCTCCAAACTAAACTAAACTAAAACGTGTGCTGAGGAGAAACTATACCAGGGGTCGGCAACCTTGTTCTGCACAGGGGCCGGGACGCATGTCTGTGAGCGGATGGCGGGCCACGTCTATCACGTGTTCACATAAATCCCGCCCCTTTGACATGCCACCCGGAGCACTGGCCCCCAAAGATCCTACAGCGAGCAAGATAGATCACTCGCCAAAAAAGACGTAGTACGGTCATGGGCAGATTCATGGGTAATTTTAGGCCCCATTTCCGTAACCGGTTTCCGTCTCCGCACCAAAGATCCCGTAGGATAACTAGTGCGGAGACGGAAGCCGGTTACGGAAACATCCTCGTAAAAATAAAAGTTCTTTGGTAAAAATCTTCTCATTTTCAGAAATTTAATTTATTAACACAAACTGTTCCCCTGCAACGTTGATTACACTGCGAGTCGGGTCGGGTCGGGTCGGGTCGGGTTACTGAAATGGATGAAAAAAAGGCCCACGTTCCGCTCCGTTGCGTACTACACGTCAGCCCATTGCATTTAGCAGGAGTGGTCTATCTTGCTCCGCTATAGGATCTTTGCTGGCCCCTAGTTACGGGCACTCACCAACATGGCGCACCTACAGACCATTGCCTTGTCTCTGTCCTGAAGGTGGTGGCTCAAATACTCACACTCACTCGTCACCGGCCTATTGACAACCCCGATCCCGACAGTGACGCCCAGACACAGAAGGTGCGCGGCCGTGCCGGCGGCTTTGCGCCGGATGCGGTACGGCCAGAGCTCGGTGCTCGGCCCCGCTCGGGCGCTCCGCAACTGCGGCCGCCAGCACAGGCCTCTTTTGCGTCCTTGCGTTACCGCGCCCGGGTGCCTCGGGCCCGGGAGGTACCGGAGATGAAGGAAGTCTGGGGGCCTCTTGACTACGGAAAAAAAATACGCCTGCGGGCCGGATTATTTCCGCATTCGGCCCGGGGGCCGTAGGTTGCCGACCCCTGAACTAGACGCTACTTTTCGTGATTCTCTCGGCTGCATCTTCATTGTCGTATCGACTGCCTGAACGATCGGAGACCACCTCCAACTAGAGAGGGTTCATCAGCCATGGGCTATCTTGAATTGCCCGCTGCCAAATGTCGTTAAACTGCCTGATTGCACGCTTCAGACCTGGGATTGAGAGATGACCACCTCAGTGTGGCCAGGAGTCACGTATGTACATGCCAAACCAAGTAAGGATGACAAATTTCCCTCCCGAAAGGAAATTAGTGAAGCAGATGGGTTCCTATGACAATCTGGTTGTTTCGTGGTCAACATTACGCAAGGTAGCTTCTTGCTCCAGTTGATTAATTGTCATTTAATTAACTGAATTTAAATTTCCCCGGTTGACGTGAGGCAATGCGAACATGTTTTCACAAATCATTGTCCACATCCTCTGAACGGTCAGTACTGCCCAGTCCCGAGATCGTGGTCTCCGCCATGTTGAGGTGGCGGAATGTTTGTGATTCTACAGTTCGGTGGTTAGATATCCTTGTTGCTGCTGCCCACCAGAGGATCCGGGGCAAGCTGACCATCATCCGGAGGGCACTGGGTCACCTGTTTATAGCACACCAAAACATAGAACAGCACGGCACAAGAACGGGGGTGGCACGGTGGCGCAGCGGTAGAGTTGCTGCCTTACAGAGCCAGAGACCCGGGTTCGATCCTGACCAGGGGTGCTGTCTGTGCGGAGTTTGTACGTCCTCCCTGTGACTGCATGCTTTGACTCGGGTTTCCTCCCACATTCCAAAGAGGCACGGGGGTTTGTAGGTTATTTGGCTTCAGTAAATTGTCCCTAGTGTGTAGGATTGTGTTAATGTGCGGGATGATCGCCAGTTGGCACAGACTCGGTGGGCCGAAGGGCCTGTTTCCGCGCTGTATCTCTGAAATCTAAAGTCTAAAAACACGGTCCTTCTGCAGGAATTGTCCAAGCCAAACATGATGCCGAGACCACCCTTTCTTATCTCCGTAACACATATCCGTCTGCTCCCTGCGTATTCACGTGCCTATTGTATCGTTGCGAATGTTGCCGGGTTCGGCAGTGACCAGAATGACACTTGCAGTAGGGGGAACTCACGTGAGATGTTTTAGTCAGAGTGATCTCTGGTGCTGTACAGGGCCTGTCCCACTTACGCGAACCTTTACAGGCACCCGTGATAGGTCGCCGAAATTTTCAACATGTTGAAAATTCAGCGGTAACCAGAAAGACGCTACGACTCTTTGAAGACCTCACAAAACCATAGGAGACCTCTCGCGACCATACGGGCTGTATAGTCGTGAGATATCTCCTGTGGTCGTGACTGGTCACCCGCGACATGTCTCCTACGGTCGTGAGAGGTCTCCAAAGAGTCGTAGCGTCTTTCTGGTCGCCGCTGAATTTTCAACATGTTGAACATTTTGCCGACCTATCACGAGTTCCAGCAGTCGCCTGTAACGGTCACGTATGTGGGACAGGCCCTTAAGGCAGCAGCTCTGCCCCTGCGCTACTGTGCCGCCTTAAAGGGCCAGGCAGCATCTCTGGGGAAAAGGATCGGGTCAGGAATTCCGATCCGAAACGCTGCCCATCTTTTCTCTCCGGGGTTTTCCCCTGGTTGCCAGCACCAACCTTTCCCAGGTCAGCCGTCGTGGTGCGTTCACCACGGGAGAACGAGGAGCCGAGACTGTCACTCTGACCCACATTCCCCCCCCAAGTTAATTTTAACTTTACATTCAGTTCTTAGGGAAAAAAATGAAATAATAAAGGGAGTATGAATTATACAAATGGTGGACGACAGTGAATATAGTTATCATCGCAAGATCATAACTCACCCTCGCTGTGCATGGAAGCGCATATCATATTGCTCTGAATACAATCCTGTGAAGACAGGCAACGTCCTAAGACAACAAAGAGCGGAATAAATGAACGAAGACAGATTATATTTATATGCCTGATACTCCAGGATACATTCAAACCAAGTTATTCTTCATTTTATTTCCATTCTGAGCAGGGCGAGGAGTTTAAAATACCGGATATTTGTTCTCTCCCTCCTGTGATGAAGTTGACAGGTTATGACAGTGGAGAGGGATGATTAACTTGCTTTGTTTGCTGTGGCCCAGTTGCTAGACTTTAGTTTAGTTTAGTTTAGAGATGCCGCGCGGAAACAGGCCCTTCGGCCCACCGAGTCCACGCCAGCCAGCGATCCCCGCACATTAACACTATCCTACACGCACTTATACCAAGCCAGTTAACCTGCAAATCTGTACGTCTTTGGAGTGTGGGAGGAAACCGAAGATCTCAGAGAAAACCCGGTCACCCGGGGAGAACGTGCACACTCCGTACAGTCAGCACCCGTAGTCAGGATCGAACTTGGGTCTCTGGCGCCGTAAGGCAGCAACTCTAGCGCTGCGCCACCGTGAATGGAGGAAAAGGTACAGGGCAGGTACAGGTCCTTTGGTTCACAATGTCTGGGCTGAGCATGAAGCCAAGACTAATCTCATCTGCCTGCACATGATGCACGGAATCCATATCCCACCGTTCCCTGCATATCCATGTGCCAGTGTGAAAGCCTCTTAAACACCACTATTGTATCTGCCTCCCCCACCACCCCTGGCAGCGCATCCAGGCACCCACCACCTTCTATGGAAGAAACTAGCCCCACACATATCCTTTAAACTTTGACCCTCTTATCTTAATGCTATGTCCTCTAGTCTTTGACATTTCAACCTTGGGCAGAAGATGCTGGATTACAAAAAAAATGCATGTGGTGGAGTGACTCCTAGAAACATAGAAATTAGGTGCAGGAGTAGGCCATTCGGCCCTTCGAGCCTGCACCGCCATTCAATATCATGGCTGATCATCCAACTCAGTATCCCGTACCTGCCTTCTCTCCATACCCTCTGATCCCCTTAGCCACAAGGGCCACATCTAACTCCCTCTTAAATATAGCCAATGAACTGGCCTCGACTACCCTCTGTGGCAGAGAGTTCCAGAGATTCACCACTCTCTGTGTGAAAAAAGTTCTTCTCATCTCGGTTTTAAAGGATTTCCCCCTTATCCTTAAGCTGTGACCCCTTGTCCTGGACTTCCCCAACATCGGGAGCAATTTTCCTGCATCTAGCCTGTCCAACCCCTTAAGACTCAGTGGGACAGTAGTGTTTAAGGAGGAACTGCAGATGCTGGAAAAGCGAAGGTACACAAAAATGCTGGAGAAACTCAGCGGGTGCAGCAGCATCTATGGGGCGAAGGAAATAGGCAACGTTTAGGGCCTCAGACATTTTGTGTACCAGCGGGACAGTTGCCCTGGAGATCATGGATAGGTGATGTTTCGGGTCAGGACCCTTCTTCAGACTGATTATGGTGGAGGGGAGGGGAGGGGAGGGGGGATAAAGCTGGGAGAGCGAAGGGGCTGGAGCAAGCCAAACATGCTTAGAGCACCTCTTTGGGAGAGGGGAATTAAACCCGGAGTACCACTGTACCGCTCCAGACTTGCAGTGCTGCCCGGTGCTCAGTAGGGGGCAGCCAGGCACTGCCGATGACCCCCCACAAACCAAACCCAAACCCAATCTCATCTCAAGATGGCAGTGGTGATCCATTGTAATGGGGCGCTGACCGTAAACGTTCCCTGATACGGCAACAGTCTCGGTGGGATCTCTGCAGCCTTGGCTTCAGCTGTGAATCTAGATTCACTCCACTCACTCCATCGAACGTTCCGCTCTTTAACACAGCGCTCACAGTATATAATTTTACATCCAAATTATACATCCAACTCTAATTATATGCAAATAGGATTTATGCAAATTACAGCGATACGTACAAGTTTTTTTTAACAAAACAGCCTGATTCTTTGCCCCCACAACTTTTAATTAATTTTAACGTTGTTCTGTCCATTTTCATGCTGGCCTCTCCGTGCAAATGCAAACAAGAGACAAGAGGCTATGTCCTCAACGATGTTCTTTCCTGTTACCTGTGTATGGCAGCTATGAGATAATGGCACCCCAGGAATCATTTCAAAGCCCACTTCTGAAGAGGATGAGAAGGAGTTTTTTCCAGAGGCCATTAGGACTGTAAACTCCTATCTCACCAGGGACTAACTTTACTGGACCACTCTAGTGTTGTGTTGTGTCTTTTTAAAACAGCTGGGGTTTTTTTTGTTCTTTTTGTTCTTTTTTTCCTCCCACAAATATGTAGTATGTGATTCTGTTCCAAGCTGTTTCGTGTTTTTTTTTGCACAATCCACGAGCATCGCCACTTTTCATTTCACTGCACATCTCGGATGTGTATGTGACGAATAGACCTGACTTGACTTGACTTGGTCACCGAGGGTATCAATGGTTTGGATAACAAAATCCCCGAGGAGAGAGAGGCAAGAAGTCACCAAAACAGGAGGAGTAATCAGTCTGAAGAAGGGTCTCGACCCGAAACGTCACCCATTCCTTCTCTCCAGAGATGCTGCCTGGCCCGCTGAGTTACTCCAGCATTTTGTGTCTATCTAGGAGGAATAATCAATTCTACTCAAGGGAAAAGGATAGTGCAAATAATAGGATTGGAGAAATGGCATAGAAAATGCCCAGTTGACCTCAATATATATATATGTATATATGCATATATATATGCATACACATATGAGCCATCATACACAGAGCCATCATCGGCTCTGACCTTCCTTCCATCGAGGGGATTTATCGCAGTCGCTACCTCAAAAAGGCTGGCGGTATCATCAAAGACCCACACCATCCTGGCCACACACTCATCTCCCTGCTACCTTCAGGTAGAAGGTACAGGAGCCTGACGACTGCAACGACCAGGTTCAGGAATAGCTACTTCCCCACAGCCATCAGGCTATTAAACCTGGCTCGGACAAAACTCTGAACATTAATAACCCATTATCTGTACTTTATCAGTTTATTTATTCATGTGTTTTGTAGTCAATGCCTACTATGTTCTGTGTACTGAAGCAAAGCAAGAATTTCATTGTCCTATCAGGGACACATGACAATAAACTCTCTTTAACTCTTGAACTCTTGAACACACACACATATATAAATATACACACACATTTATATAAACACACACATATATGTACACACACACACACACACACACACACACACACACACACACACACACACACACACACACACACACACACAAAAAAGTACACACACACACACACACACACACACACACACACACACACACACACAAATATATACACACATATATATGCACATGCACACACATATTTATATAGATATATGTGTTTGTTTGTCTTTTGCATAACTATATAATAAAAACAAATATATATATTATATAGTTATGCAAAAGACAAAACAAATGTCCCCAAATCTGTGTGGTTCAGATCTTATTTGGAGGTTGTAGTGTTTAATAGCCTGATGGTTTTCGGGCACCTGGATGTTACAGTATTCAGGGTCCTATATCTCCTACATCTTCTTCCTGATGGCAAGAGTGAAATCAGTGTGTGGCCAGGATGGTGTGGGTCCCTGCTGATGCTGGCTGCCTCCTGTTGATCCCTTCGATAGTGGGGAGTCAGTACTCATGATGCATTGAGACGCGTTGACCTCCTTTTGCAGTCTTCTTTGCTCCTGGACGTTCGCGTTGCTGAACCAGGCCGTGGTGTAACCAGTCAATATGCTCTCTACTGTACACCTGTAGAAGTTCAAGAGATTCCTCTCTGGCAAGTACATTCCCTCATCTGGCCCGCGATACATCTGGTCCGCGATACATATTAACAATGATGTCTAGATCCAAATATTCAAGGGAAGCTATCACGGCATGGTGGTGCAGCGGTTGAGTTGCTGCCTTACAGCGCCAGAGACCTGGGTTTGATCCTGACTATGGGTGCTGTCTGTACGGAGTTAGTACGTTTTCACCGTCACCTGCGTGGTTTCTCTCCTGGATCTCCGGTTTCCTTCCACACTCCAAAGACATGCAGGTTTGTCGGTCAATTGGCTCGCTATAATTGTAAATTGTCTCTGGTGTGTGTCGGTTAGTGCCAGTGTGCGGGGATCACGGGTCGGAACAGACTCGGTGGGCCGAAGGGCCTGTTTCCTTGCTGCATCTCCAAACGACACCAAACAAAAGTATTGGAGACAAAGAAAGCTCTTCACTGAACTTTGACCTCCGCATGCAAAGGACAATATTGGCGTGACGCTGTGCCAACAGTACACGTTCCCCCTCATTGCTTTTGGCTGAGGGCGAAGCCACACAGCTGAACTCAATGAATGTCCATGGACAAGGACCCTTTCAGCTGTAAATGACTGTAATTAGGCCTCAGTTTTCAGCATCAAATGGCGGCAGTCTTTCAATCATCCACCCTGGACTCAATCCAAACTCTTGATAATTAATGGGCCTGGATTTCTTCGACAGCATCAAGAACCCTCTGATGGATTCCTGCCCCTCCTCTTGGACGCCCTTTGGAAAGTGGATGACAGCCTCCATGCGGTGACTGCTTAGAAAAAAAATCAATTGATTCACATCCAATTTTATAAGCCTTTGAGCGAGTTAAGTGCGATGATGCCAATTGGTGGGGATGTGTGATGGCCCAGTTTTTGTCACTGCCATTGTCACCGTAATAGTGATATCTGACACAATAAGAAAGAACCAATATTTGGCTCGATCTGACATTAATTCAGCAGTCCCTCTCTCACAGATCCCATCTGTAACGTCTCTGCATCTTTCAGGCCATCCAATCAGGCCATCCATAATTGTCACCACAATGGAAGCAGGTGCTCACAGCGTCCGCCATTTTGATAATTACAAGCCGGCCTCTATTCGATTACAGGTTCGGGCGATTTGAAAGGGCCAGGCCCACGCTGGATCCAAATTTGCTCTCAGTCAGTAACTCAGTTTATTTGTATCCTTATTGTTTAAGGGCACTTGCCAGCCAACAATTCTCTGTCATATTTACTTTTAAAAAAAAGACGCTAATACTTTTAATTGGATGCAATTATTTTTCTGTGAAGCACTTTGGAATATCATCAAAGACATGCAAGGGACTGTATGAAGATGGACCCAAACGCTTTCTCATTAGGTTCAGCTTCCTGAGTCTGCCGGACATCACTTCAGCCTTCTCCCCACCCGAGCCATACCACTCCCACTGTTTGCATCTGGGTAGAATGCAGGTATGTTCCAAAACTTACCTTCAGCGGCGCTGCAGTTCTGTCGCTGTGGGATCTTTGGTGCGGAGACGGAAGCCGGTTACGGAAATGGGGCCGAAAACATGATTTTAAAATCTCATTGTCATGAAGTTATAGGCCTATAATGGCCTATAAATAACTAGTGGGTTAGTAGATAACTGGTGCGTAGACGGAAGCCGGTTACGGAAACATCCTCGTAAAAATAAAAGTTATTTGGGAAATATCTTCTCCTCATTTTCAGAATTATAATTTATTAACACAAACTGTTCCCCCGCAACGTTGATTACACTGCGAGTCGGGTCGGGTCGGGTTACTGAAATGGATGAAAAAAAGGCCCACGTTCCGCTCCGTTGCGTACTACACATCAGCCCATTGCATTTAGAAGGAGTGGTCTATCTTGCTCCGCTATAGGATCTTTGGTTTTACCAGCTGCACCACTCTGCTGCCATGTACGGAGTGTTATTAATGTTGGGGTTCAGGGGTTCAGGCTGGTGGTTTCTGCTTGCAGAGCGTCAGGGTTGAACGTCAGCAATCGTGATGCTGCAGCATTCCCTCTGTAAGGCACTGGAGCGTGGATTATGAGGTGTGGAGAGGTAACAATTCAAGAGCCCAGGAGACACAGTGAACCCACTCCTTACTGTGTGTGACATTGGCCAGTCAGAGGACAGACATTAGACTGGCCTTTGCTGCAAGAGTGTAGCCCTGGAGAATAAGTATGGCAGCGTGTGTTAATATTTAGGAAGGGTTGTCACCTGGTCAAGGGCAAAGCACACAGCAAAAACCACTGCGAGTGTCTTTGCAAGTAGCATAAACTTGGTGACACAGTGAATGGTTATGAGGCAGCTTTCTTCATAGCAGGCAAGGTCAGAGTTTGAAGTGAATGGAACAAACTAAAACCATTCCAGTGAACAAACGCACCCGCTTCCTTGATATGCTGGTGGTGCCGCGCAAGTTCGTGAAGCCTAGGTGGGAGGTCAGGCGGACAAGTGTGCCAGACATTGAGAGAATGAGTCTAGCCGCACCCAGGTGGTGTTTCATTCTGGTTCAGACTGCGGCTTTGTGCGATCCCTCCGTGCCTGTCCTGACAAGCAGCAGCTGCACAAAATCCAGCCTGGAGTCTTCTGCTGCCAGTGAAATTGTTAAGGGGCTGCCCCACTTGGTGATTTTTTCGGCGACTGCCGACGACATCATTGACTGATGTATCTGGTCACTGAAACAGTCGCGGCGTGATGCGGCGTGACGACGTATCGACGCGCGCCGTTTCCTCAAGTGTCGCAACATTTATTTTTGTCGCCGCTGGATTTTGAAATGTCCAAAATCTTTCGGCGACCCTGATACGTCGGTCAATGACGCCAGCACGGCAGTCCCCGAAAAAATCACCAAGTGGAACAGGCCCTTTAGACCACTTTAGACTTTCGAGATACAGTGTGGAAACAGGCTCTTCGACCAACAATCACACACTAGCACTATCCTACACACTAGAGATCATTGGCAATTTTACTGAAACCAATTAACTTAGTGTGTGTAGGATAGTGTGAATGTGTGGGGATCGCTGGTCGGTGCAGACTCGGTGTGGCCGACCGGCCTGTTTCCACGCTGTATCTCTAAAATAGACTAAATCTCACTCCCCTTTTAAACAGTGCCTTATCATCGAGGTGTTTCTCCAAGGTTCAGGTCATCATCTGGATATGTCTCAGTGTCAAATATTGTTTGATAATGCTCTTGCAAAGTGCTTCAGGATGCTTTCTGTGTGAAAGATATTATACAAAAATATCACTGTTGTTAGCGCATCAAGATTGAATTAATAAGATGTGAGTCATTTTCATGCAGATGTCCGATACTTACAAACCATCATGTATTCATGTATGATGTATTGTCTTTCCGCTGACTGGCTAGCACGCGACAAATGTTTTTCACTGTACCCCGGTATTAAATGTTATTCCCTTTATCCTGTATCTGAACACTGTGTAAGGCTTGATTGTAATCATGTCTAGTCTTTTCACTGACTGGATAGCATGCAACAAAAATGCTTTTCACTGTACCTCGGTACACGTGGCAATAGTAAACTAAACTACCTTCGCTCAGCCCGCCTTGTCTTACGCGATCTCCCGGTTGCCAAACACTTTAACTCCCCCTCCCATTCCCACACTGGCCTTTCTGTCCTGGGCCTCCTCCATTCTCAGAGTGAGAACCAGCGCAAATTTGGACGAACACCCCCTCATATTTTGCTTGGGCGGTCTACAACACAGCAGAATGAATTTGATTTCTCTAACCTCAAGTAACGCTTGCATCCCCTCTCTCCCTGCTCCTCCCCACCCTAGTCGTCCTGCTAGTTTCACTGTCACCCTGCTGAGTTTCACCGTTTATATCACTGGTTATCATCTTCCACACAGCCAACAATAGACCATTGTGGGCTCTACCTTTCCTTGATCATCATTGCTGACTTTGATTTGGCCGTTTGTGTACCTTTCATTCATTTGTTCTTTTGCACCTTTTCATACCTCTAGTTTTCCTCTCTCCTGACTCTCAGTCTGAAGAAGGGTCTCGAGCCGAAACGTCACCTATTCCTTTTCCCCAGAGATGCTGCCTGACCCGCTGAGTTACTCCAGCTTTTTGTGTCTACCTTCGGTTTGTAGGGTAATTGGATTGGTATAAGTGTAAATTGTCCCTAGTGTGTGTAGGATAGTGTGAATGTGTGGGGATCGCTGGTCGGTGCAGACTCGGTGGGCCGAAGGGCCTGTTTCCACGCTATATCTCTAAATTAAACTAAATCTCAGCCCCCTCACTCCCCTTTTAAACAGTGCCTTTTCATTGTGGTATTTCTCCAAGGTTCAGGCCATCATCTGGATACATCTCAGTGTCAAACATTCTTTGATAATGCTCTTGCAAAGTGCTTCAGGATGCTTTCTGTGTGAAAGACATTATACAAAAATATCACTGTTGTTAGCGCATCAAGATTGAATTAATAAGATGTAAGTCATTTTCATGCAGATGTCCAATACAAATCTCTGCCGAATGACAGTAATATTTTTAGCAAATAAATTGCTGCAAATCTTGCGCTGATTATATAAATTCAGAGTGTGATATTTGACTGACTCGATAGCAACAAAAGACCTCAAAAGAAGCATCTATAAATTTTATACATTTTTGACAGCTTTTAATTAGTAAAACGTGTATGTGCATGTGTATGTGTGTGTGCGTCTGCGTGTGTGAATGTGTTTGTGTGTGTGTGTGTGTGTGTATGTGTGTGCGTGTACGTGTGTGTGCGTGTGCATGTATGTGAATGTGTGTGTTCATGTATCTCCACGTGCTTGTGTGTGCATTGCGGGTGCATGCATGCATGCATATGTATGCGCTTGTGCATATAGGTGTGTGCGCATGTATGTGAATTTACACACATGTGCGTGCTTATGTCCATATGTGTTGCAAGTAAGCGCGTGCATGCATGTGCATGTGATAGACACAAGGAACTGCAGATGCTGATTTATAATAACAAAGACAAAGTCCTGGAGTAACTCAATGGGTCAGGCAGCATCTCTGGAGGACTTGGATAGGTACTGTTTTGGGCCGAGGCCTTTCTTCGAAAGTGGAAAAGAGGTGGGGGTGGGTCAAAGTGTGGCAAATGATACCTGGATACAGGTGGGGGGGTATTTTAGTTGGCAGATGGATGAGACAAAAGGGTGTAACAGAAGGAGAGGTGAGGAGTGAGCTGTGATGCCAGAGGAAGAGATATAGGTGGATGGAGATGGGTCGAAGGGGAAAGGTCGGGCGGGATATTGGGAGAGGTCAGTGCCTATCCAGGTGGGGCACAGGGAAGGGTGCAGCGTGGGGAAAATGGGGGGCCTATGCATTTGCATGGATCCACATTTGTATATACATGGAAGATGGACATAAAAAGCTGGAGTATCTCAGTGGGTCAGGCAGCGTCTCTGGAGAAAAGGAACAGGTGATGTTTCGGGCCGAGATTCTGTATGTGTTTTCCTGCATGTCTACACGTGTGTGTCTGTATGCGATCACAGGGCTACATGTATACTGAGAAACAACATGGGCTCATTAGCAAACACCAGCCTTGGATGTGTTCTTAGACTTGCTGGAGAGGAACGTTCCACATCTGAGAGATGATGGAGAACCCTTCTCAAACTTAACACCGGTTGAAATTTACTCCATCTTCAATCTGATGGAGTTTAGTTTAGTTTAGTTTAGAGATACAGCGCGGAAACAGGCCCTTCGGCCCACTGAGTCCGCGCTGACCAGCGATCCCCGCACACTAACACTATCCCACACACACTAGGGACAGTTTTACATTTTGGAGAATTTTCACAGCGCCGGAGACTCGGGTTCGATCCCGACTACGGGTGCTGTCTGTACGGAGTTTGTACGTTCTCCCCGTGACCTGCGCGGGTTTTCTCCGAGATCTTCGGTTTCCTCCAAGACTCCAAAGACGTACAGGTATGTAGACACATTGGCTTGGTAAATGTAAAAATTGTCCCGAGTGTGTGTAGGATGGTGTTAATGGGCGGGGGTCGCTAGTCAGCGCGGACTCATTGGGCCGAAGGGCCTGTTTCCGCACTGTATTTCTAAACTAAACTAAACTAAACTAAATTGCCACCTCACAACGTAAGGAACCCTGTTTCCAAGCCCGGTCCATCTGGCCTCTATCATGTCGCAGTGCGGGAACTACTGTGGGGATGATATAAAAAGCATTTAAGAAAAAGTAAATATAATTAGTTTCTTCCAACGTGCTGTAGGCAGCTGGTACATTTAAGGATACTTCTCTTGTTAAACTGATGCTTTGAAGCAGGTGAGAAGACATATGTAGACTTCGAAAACAGTTGCGGCAATGGATTTAGTTTTCCGGTTTTAGGTGGCAAACGTTCCGTGGGCTAATTAGCGGTACTACTTCCAGATCTCCTTGTGGAAGTCGATTTCTTGAAAGAATGATGCATGTTTTGTGTCGATCAAGTGCGGTGCGGTGGCGGGGCAGTAGACTTGCTGCCTTACAGCACCAGAGACCCGGGCTCGAGCCTGGCCACGGCTGCTGTCCGTACGGAGTTTGTACACCTCTCCCTGTGACCGCGTGGGTTTTCTCCGGGTGTTCCGGCTTCCTCCCACATTCCAAAGACCTACAGGTTTGCAGGTTAATTGGTTTCGATAAAATTGCAAGTTGTCCCTAGTGTGTGTAGGAGAGTGTTAAGGGCCTGTCCCACTTGGCCGTCATTTGCGCATCACGCAGACGGCGCGCAAAGATTTTGTGCATCACAAAATCCTGGGACGCCGCGCGCGACCGTGCGTCACTGCCTATATTATCACGCACCATGCATGCGTAAAGTGCGCCAAGCGCGCTTCACCTGCGTGTCACGACGCGCACGTCGTGCATCGCGACACGTAAATGATGTCGCATAAATTACCCGCAAATGACGGCCAAGTGTGACAGGCCCTTTAGTGTGCAGGAGTGATTGTTGGTCGGCATGCACTCAGTGGGCCGAAGGGCCTATTTCCACGCTGTATCTCTAAAGTCTAAAGTTTGACTGACTTTTCATCCTCTGGTCACTTTAATTCCCCATCCCTTCCTCTTTTACCATCTCTCTCTACTTTGCCTCTTTCCTTCATACTGTCCCACCCAGTCCTCCATCCTCAAGAGTGAGTGGCCTGTCACATTACTCTCTTTAACATAGACACAAAATACTGGAGTAACTCAACGGGACAGGCAGCATCTCTGCATAGAAGGAGTGGGTGACGTTTTGTGGGGTCGGGACCATCCTGAAGAAGCATCACCTATTCTTTCTCTCCAGAGATGCTGCCTGACCTGCTGTGCATCTCACAAGTTCACAAGTTATAGGAGTAGATTTAGGCCATTCGGCCCATCAAGTCCACTCCGCCATTTGATCATGACTGATCTCTGCATCCTAATCCCATTTTCGTGCCTTCTCCTCATAACCCTTGACGCCCATTCTAATCAAGAAATTGTCTATCTCTGCCTCACAAATATCCATTGACTAGGCTTCCACAACCATCTGTGGCTATGAATTCCACTAATTAACTATCCTCAGATTAAAGAACATCCTCCTCACCTCATTTCTGGGTGGGAGATTGCAACCTTCACCTGTTTCGACGAATGCAATCAGCCCGGCGTGCACAATCAAAAAAGATCAAATAGAACAAGTTGTCCTACAACTTTAAGCTGTGCACGCCATACGCAAGAATAAAAATACCTCATTTCTAAAAGACTGCCCTTTAATTCTGAGGCTATGACCTCTGACCGTGGACTCTTGAACATCCTTTCCACATCCACTCTATCTATGCCTATATAGAAACATAGAAACATAGAAACATAGAAACATAGAAATTAGGTGCAGGAGTAGGCCATTCGGCCCTTCGAGCCTGCACCGCCATTCAATATGATCATGGCTGATCATCCAACTCAGTATCCCGTACCTGCCTTCTCTCCATACCCTCTGATCCCCTTAGCCACAAGGGCCACATCTAACTCCCTCTTAAATATAGCCAATGAACTGGCCTCGACTACCCTCTGTGGCAGAGAGTTCCAGAGATTCACCACTCTCTGTGTGAAAAAAGTTCTTCTCATCTCGGTTTTAAAGGATTTCCCCCTTATCCTTAAGCTGTGACCCCTTGTCCTGGACTTCTCCAACATCGGGAGCAATCTTCCTGCATCTAGCCTGTCCAACCCCTTAAGAATTTTGTAAGTTTCTATAAGATCCCCTCTCAATCTCCTAAATTCTAGAGAGTATAAACCAAGTCTATCCAGCCTTTCTTCATAAGACAGTCCTGACATCCCAGGAATCAGTCTGGTGAACCTTCTCTGCACTCCCTCTATGGCAATAATGTCCTTCCTCAGATTTGGAGACCAAAACTGTACGCAATACTCCAGGTGTGGTCTCACCAAGACCCTGTACAACTGCAGTAGAACCTCCCTGCTCCTATACTCAAATCCTTTTGCTATGAAAGCTAACATACCATTCGCTTTCTTCACTGCCTGCTGCACCTGCATGCCCACTTTCAATGACTGGTGTACCATGACACCCAGGTCTCGCTGCATCTCCCCTTTTCCTAGTCGGCCACCAATATCTCCAATATTTACTGAAGAGAGACACAAAATGCTGGCGTAACTCAACGAGACAGGCAGCATCTCTGGAGAGAAGGAATGTGTGACTTTTTGGGTCAGACCCACCTCCAATATTCACTGTTTTGATTCACAGTCCTAACATCACAGCAGCTAAACCAATGCCTCTATCCACAATATATATTTTTTGTGTGATAAACTAATCACCTCCATTTGGCTTGGAGTTAAGAGATTTTGTTAGAAACTTCTACTTGGTGATTTAGTGATTATATGAAATTGATTTGTCATTCAACATAATGCAAGGTGCTTTGAACTCATGCGTTGAAGTGAAGCTCCTGTAAGCTGGGGTAGAGGCACAGGAACATTTAACGCCTTTTTAATCAACATCTCTTATCTGCAGTTTTAAGAGAAAGACAAAACCAATTTTACCAGTCTATGATTAGAATCAAAAAGGGATTTCACACAAATAGCTTAAAGCCTTGCTCAATGTCACCACAAGGTAAATTGAGCAAATATATAGAAGGGCCAGGATAAAAACAGGTACGCTGTGCTCTTTATTGAAAGATGAGGCTACTTTGGTCGGAGGCTAGGTGAGGCCAACTACTGGCCCGTGGCTTATCACAAACCAACATCCATTCCAGTGGCGTATTCTACAGCTCACGTTGCCTCGGCAAGGCCAGTAGCATCACCCTGGACCAGTCTCACCCCCGGTCACTCCCTCTTGTCCCCTCTCCCATCAGGCAAGAGACACAGAAGTGTGAAAACGCACACCTCCAGATTCAGGGACAGTTTCTTCCCAGCAGTTATCAGCCAACTGAACCATGCTACCAACAATTAGAGAGCATTTCTAAGCTACTATCTACCTCATTGGAGACCCTCGGACTATCTTTAATTGGATTTTACTGGTCTTTATCTTGCACTAAATGTTATTCTGTTCATCATGTATCTGCACACTCTGGACAGCTCGATTGTAATCATGTCTACTCTTTCCACTGACTGGTTAGCACGCAACAAAAGGGTAGCATGTTGGCACGGTGTTAGAGTTGCTGCATTACAGCGTCAGAGGCCCCGGTTCAATCCTGACTACGGGTGCTGTCTGTGCGGAGTTTGTACATTCTCCATGTGATTGAGTGGGTTTTCCACACTCAATCCCACACTCCAAAGACGTAGAGGCTTGTAGGTTAATTGGCTTCAGTAAAAATGGTAAATTGTCCCCAGTGTGTGGAGGATAGTGCTGGTGTATGGGGTGATTGCCGGACGGCATGGACTAGGTGGGCCCAAAGGCCTGTTTCCATGCTGTATCTCGGCTTTACACTATGCCTCAGTACAAGTGACAATAGCCTAAACTAAACGTTACTTATCTGCACCTATTGTGTTGCTGAGCTCTGCAACTTGATAATCTGGAAGATAAAGTCCATCCATTTGTCTTTTGCTTCTGCTGGAGATGCAGAAACAATACTACAGATGTCAGAACAGCCAATGCGGTTAGCTGGGACATTCAATGCCTATTCTGTTAGGCTGTGCTTTAGCCGTTTAGAAAGATCGTACATAAAAATTGCCTTGAACTTTAATGGTCAAACCTAAACCAAGCAATGTTTGTTATCTGGATTTTGTTAATGATTTTAAAAAATATATTGCATTGGTATTCTGCTTCACCAACTTGTAGAACTTTTTTTTTTCCATTTCATTTATAGTGGAGGGGAAATCCTTCTTTGATTACTGGGCCTGATTGTGAGAGAGGATATAGACCAGTGGTGATACTAACACACTACCTTCCGTCACAGAGTTATATAGTCATACAATGTGGCAATAGGCCCTTCGGCCCAACTTGCCCATGCCGACCAACATACCCCATCTACACTGGTCCCACCTACCTGCGTTTGGCCTATATCTACATAAAACCAATCCTATCCATGTACCTCTCCAAATGTGTGATAGTACCTGCCTCAACTACCTCGTCTGGCAGCTTGTTCCATATATCAACCACCCTTTGTGTAAAAAAGTTGCCCCTCGGGTTCCTATTAAACCTATGTTCTCTGGTTCTAGATTGCCCTACTCTGGGCAAAAGATTAGCTGGACATTCTTGGATTGTTTGGAGTCTGGAACATCGGTCGCTGAGGGGAAACCTGCTAGAAGTGTATAAAATTATGGGAGGCTGTATGTATCTATGACTCTGTCTCTACCTTGCATCTAACTAAAGATCAGCTAAGATGATTTAGGACTTAATTTAGGAAGAAGGCATGCAGGATGCTGGGGCATAGAATATAAGAGCAGAGAGTTTTGTTGCAACTTCATAAGACATTGGTTAGGTCAAAGCTGTAGTATTGTGTACAGGAAGGAAGTGAATGCTCTGGAGAGGATGTGGCGAAACATGCCCTTTAGCCCATGATGTTGATGCCAACCTTGGGGAGAAGTTTCTACAGGATATTTTAACAAGGAACTGCAGATGTAGGTTTATGCCAAAGATGTACACAAAGTGATGGAGTAACTCAGTGGGTCAGGCAAGATCTCCGGAGAAAAAGGATTGGTGACGTTTCGGGTCGGGCCGGGTCTGAAGAAGGGTCTTGAAACATCAGACAGATATCCAACATCGGAACCTGAAACATCACCCATCCTTTTTCTCCAGAGGTTCCGCCTGACCCATTAAGTTACTCCAGCACTTTGTGTCTTTTTCTGTTGTAAACCAACGTCTACAGTTGTTAATGTTTCTCAAGAAGTATTTGGTTTGCCGTTTCCTTGATCTTTGTGGTAACGGATCTTCTATTGGAAGTCAAGCACAAAAAGCCGGCGTACCTCAGCTGGTCCGGCAGCATCTCTGGTGAAAAGGAACAGGGGACGTTTTGGGTCGGGTTCCTTCTTCGCGTCACCTATTCCTTTTTTTCCAGAGATGCGGCCTGATCTGCTAAGTTCCTCCAGCAATTTGGGTCTAACTTCGGCTTAAATCAGCACCTGCAGTTCCTTGGTGTAAGAAAGAACTGCAGATGCTGGTTTCAATCGAAGGTAAACACAAAATGCTGGAGAAACTCAGCGGGTGAGGCAGCATCTCTGGAGAGAAGGAATGGGCGACATTTCATAGAAACATAGAAACATAGAAAATAGGTGCAGGAGTAGGCCGTTCGGCCCTTCGAGCCTGCACCGCCATTCAATATGATCATGGCTGATCATCCAACTCAGTATCCTGTACCTGCCTTCTCTCCATACCCCCTGATCCCTTTAGCCACAAGGGCCACATCTAACTCCCTCTTAAATATAGCCAATGAACTGTGGCCTCAACTACCTTCTGTGGCAGAGAATTCCAGAGATTCACCACTCTCTGTGTGAAAGATCAGGTTTCGGGTCTGAAGATCAGTCTGAAGAAGGGTCTCGACCCGAAACGTCGCCCATTTCTTCTCTCCAGATATGCTGCCTCATCCGCTGAGTTACTCCAGCATTTTGTGTCTATCTGCAGTTCCTTCCTACATATCTAGATGTGGACTTGATTTGCCAATGTATAGAAGGCAAATTCTGGCAAATAGGATTATTATAATTGATGGTTAATTGTTGACATGGACATGGTGGGTTATAGGGCGTGTTTCTGTACTGTATAGCTCTTTGATTTCAATTCTGGACCGCACACTTCCAATCTTCTTTTTCGTCTTGTGTTTGAGGCAGCGGAGGTAATGTAACGCCCTCCAGGCGCTGTGGCCTGTTCAAGGTGCTGCTGTCGAGGGCCGTGAGTCTACCCCCATATGGAGGGCAGTGCAGTCGAAAATGACGTGCTGGGCTGTTTGCTGGACAGTTCTACTGAAAAGTAAGTACTCAGAACCATTTATTTGAGTCTAATCCCTATCCGAAAGCAAATATAACTCTTACGTGGCCATATGTATGGATGAACAAGTTAGGTCTTTATTCTTTGGAGCACAGAAGGTTAAGGGGGGACTTGATAGAGGTCTTTAAAATGATGAGAGGGATAGACAGAGTTGACGTGGATAAGCTTTTCCCTCAGAGAGTAGGGAAGATTCAAACAAGAGGACATGACTTGAGAATTAAGGGACAGAAGTTTAGGGGTAACATGAGGGGGAACTTCTTTACTCAGAGAGTGGTAGCTGTGTGGAATGAGCTTCCAGTGGAGGTGGTGGAGGCAGGTTCGATGTTATCATTTAAAAATAAATTGGATAGTTATATGGACGGGAAAGGAATGGAGGGTTATGGTCTGAGCGCAGGTAGATGGGACTATGGGAGAATAAGTGTTCGGCACGGAC